>NC_057800.1:178089777-178269307 GCF_018294505.1 Triticum aestivum | reverse complement strand
CCGGAGATATAATTGGCCTTCATGGGCCTTAGTGGAAGAGAGGAGGAGGCGGCCCGGTGGTGGCACGCCCCCCAAGCCCTATCCGAATTGGGGGCAGGGGGTGGGGAGCTTTCCTTCTCTCCCTCTTTCCTTCCAATCCTAGTTGGACTAGGAAAGGGGGGACCTAGTCCTAGTAGGACTACGATTCCCCCCCTTGGGGCACGCCCCATGAGGCTGGCCGGCCCCCTCCTCCCCTCCTCTATATATGGGGGAGGGGCACCCCATAGACACAGAAGTTGATTTCTTAGCCGTGTGTGGTGCCCCCCTCCACAGATTTCCACCTCGGTCATATTGTCATAGTGCTTAGGCGAAACCCTGCATCGGTAACTTCATCATCACCTTCAACACGCCGTCGTGCTGATGAAACTCTCCCTTGGCCTCAGCTGGATCTATAGTTCGAGGGATGTCACCGAGCTGAACGTGTGCAGATCATGGAGGTGCCGTGCGTTCGGTGCTTGATCGGTTGGATCATGAAGACGTTCGACTACATCAACCAACGCTTCCGCTTTCAGTCTACGAGGGTACGTAGACACACTCTCCCCTCTCGTTGCTATGCATCTCCTAGATAGATCTTGCGTGATCGTAGGAATTTTTTTGAAATACTGCGTTCCCCAATAGCTGAACGTGTGCAGATCGTGGAGGTGTTGTGCGTTCGGTACTTGATCGGCTGGATCACAAAGACGTTCAACGACATCAATCACGTTACTAAACGCTTCCACTTTCGGTCTACAAGGGTACGTAGACACACTCTCCCCTCTCGTTGCTATGCATCTCCTAGATAGATCTTGCGTGACCGTTGGAATTTTTTTGAAATACTGCGTTCCCCAACAGTGGCATCCGAGCTAGGTCTATGCGTAGATGTTATATGCACGAGTAGAATACAAAGAGTTGTGGGCGATAATAGTCATACTTCTTCCGAGCATGTCATACTTGATTCGGCGATATTGTTGGATGAAGCGGCCCAGACCGACATTACATGACCGCGTTCATGAGACTGGTTCTACCGACGTGCTTCGCACAAAGATGGCTAGTGGGTGTCTGTTTCTCCAGCTTTAGTTGAATCGAGTGTGACTATGCTCGGTCCTTGTTGAAGGTTAAAATAGAACACTTGACGAAAAATCATTGTGGTTTTTGATGTGTAGGTAAGAACAGTTCTTGCTAAGCCCGTAGTAGCCACGTAAAACTTGCAACAACAAAGTAGAGGACGTCTAACTTGTTTTTGCAGGGCATGTTGTGATGTGATATGGTCAAGACGTGATTATATAAATTGTTGTATGAGATGATCATGTTTTGTAACAAAGTTATCGGCAACTGGCATGAGCCATATGGTTGTCGCTTTATTGTATGAAATGCAATCGCCATGTAATTGCTTTACTTTATCACTAAGCGGTAGCGATAGTTATGGAAGCAATAGTTGGCGAGACGACAACGATGCTACGATGGAGATCAAGGTGTCAAGCCGGTGACAATGGTGATCATGATGGTGCTTTGGAGATGGAGACCAAAGGCACAAGATGATGATGGCCATATCATATCACTTATATTGATTGCATGTGATGTTTATCTTTTATGCATCTTATTTTTCTTAGTACGGTGGTAGCATTATAAGATGATCTCTCACTAAATTTGAAGGTATAAGTGTTCTCCCTGAGTATGCACCATTGCTACAGTTTGTCGTGCCGAGACACCACGTGATGATCGGGTGTGATAAGCTCTACATTCACATACAACGGGTGCAAACCATTTTTGCACAAGCAGAATACTCAGGTTAAACTTGACGAACCTAGCATATGCAGATATGGCCTTGGAATATTGAGACAACGTGAATCATATAGTAGATATGATCAACATAGTGATGTTCACCATTGAAACATACTCCATCTCACGTGATGACCGGACATGGTTTAGTTCATATGGATCACATGATCACTTAGATGATTAGAGGGATGTCTATCTAAGTGGGAGTTCTTAAGTAATATGATTAATTGAACTTTAATTTATCATGAACTTAGTACCTGATAGTATTTTGCATGTCTATGTTGTTGTAGATAAATGGCCCGTGGTACTGTTCCTTTGAATTCTAATGCGTTCCAAGAGAAAGCTAAGTTTAAAGATGATGGTAGCAACTACACGGACTGGGTCCGTAACTTGAGGATTATCCTCATTTCTACACAGAAGAATTACGTCCTAGAAGCACTACTAGGTGCCAAACCCGCTGCAGGAGCAACACCAGATGTTATGAACGTCTGGCAGAGCAAAGCTGATGACTACTCGATAGTTTAGTGTGCCATTTGTCGGTGTCAAAACCGGCGGATCTCGGGTAGGGGGTCCCGAACTGTGCGTCTAAGGCGGATGCTAACAGGAGGCAGTGGACACGATGTTTACCCAGGTTCGGGCCCTCTCGATGGAGGTAATACCCCATGTCCTGCTTGATTGATCTTGATGATATGAGTATTACAAGAGTTGATCTACCATGAGATCACAGAGGCTAAACCCTAGAAGCTAGCCTATGGTATGATTGTCTATTGTCCTACGGACTAAACCCTCCGGTTTATATAGACACCGGAGGGGGCTAGGGTTACACAGAGTCGGTTACAATGGAGGAGATCTACATATCCGTATTGCCAAGCTTGCCTTCCACGCCAAGGAAAGTCCCATCGGACACGGGACGAAGTCTTTAATCTTGTATCTTCATAGTCCAACAGTCCGGCCAAAGGATATAGTCCAGGACTCCCTCAGTAGCCCCTGAACCAGGCTTCAATGACGGTGAGTCCGGCGCGCAGATTCGTCTTCGGCATTGCAAGGCGGGTTCCTCCTCCGAATATTCCATAGAAGATTTTGAACACAAGGATAGTGTCCGGCTCTGCAAAACAAGTTCCACATACCACCGTAGAGAGAATAATATTTCCACAAATCTAATCTGCTAACATGTTTAGCAACATGACATCATGCCATGGTCCGGCCTTTATTCGAACTGTTTTTCTCAACCAGCACCGCACATATCGCGAGGCGGTTTTCCTGACACGTCTTGTCAAAGCAAAGATCGTGTCCCCCTTATTACAGGATTCTCATCAATACAGACGCGGGTAACCCAATCGTGCCTGTTGGTATGACTCCTCGATTTTAGGAAAGTCCCAAACAGCCATGAGGAGGACGCTTGATATTCACCCTCTTTATAAAGATGCCAAGGCCTGTCCTTTTATTCCCTCTCGTGCTCAATCGAATCCTTCCCCCGCCTCGAGTTCCAACACCCAAGGCTCAGGTCAGGCGCTTCGGACCTTCAACCATGTTTGGATCCAACCTCCAAGGTTGGTGGATGCCTTCCTCTGTCATAGAGGAGGACATCAAGAAGCTGAGAGAGGCCAGGTATCTGACCGCCGAAATCTCGCACAGGCTGCCTGCCCGAGGGCATGTCATCCCCACTCCCGAACCCAACGAGAGTGTTGTGTTCATCTCTCACTTCCTCCGAGGGCTAGGCCTCACTCTGGATCCCTTTGTTAGGGGGCTCATGTTCTATTATGGGCTGGATTTCCATGATCTAGCCCCGGATTCCCTCCTTCACATCTCGTCGTTCATCATCGTGTGTGAGGCCTTCCTCCTCATTACCCCACACTTCGGCCTGTGGCTCAAGACTTTCAATGTGATGTCGAAGATGATTGAGGGGCGACACGCAGAGTGCGGAGGTGTCGTAATAAGCAAAAGCACTGATGCTCCATGGCCAGAGGGTTCCTTCCCAGAGGTGTCCAGTTTGTGGCAACGGGAGTGGTTTTATATCACAGCTCCCCGGAGTACCAAGTGGGTAGCCACCCGTGCCTTTCGCTCAGGCCCCCCACCACAACTGACGTCATGGATCAAGAAGGGGCTGAACTGGGGGCCAGTAAATGATGTGCCAATATTGCAGAGTCGCATCCGAGATCTCCTTGAGAGAGACGTCAGCCTGGTCTTGGTAATGCAAGTCATGCTAGTTCGTCGGGTCCCGCCTTGCAAACGTCGACCCCTCTGTATGTGGGAGTTCAACCCGGAAGGACCACGAATTATTCAGCACTTCCTCGGCATGACGCTCGAAGAGATGTACAAATTGTTCTTCAGACCACAAATAAGGTGTCCGGACACCACCGAGGATGCGGGTCTGAGCTACAATCGCCCAGATACCCAAGTAAGTAAGCCCGTGGCCAAACACGCTGTCTTTTTATTTATCATAACATCATTCTGAAAAGTCGCTCTTTGACCAGGACTGGGTAACAAAGGCGAAGATGATCAGGTGTTCGGCCCCCCTTCCCGAAGGTTCAGCAAATCCAGTACTGGCCAAAATGCTCGAGCCGGCGCCTTATCAGGCGCCCTCAGGGGAAGATAAAGGGGAGAATAAAGAGGCTGAAAGCGGTCCTCGCTCATTATTCATCCAAACCAGGGGAATTAGCGCCTCCGCGAAGGAGGATAGCCAAGGAGAAGAATCTGAAATTCCCTCTCCCCAAGGAAGGAAGAGGACCACCTCGGAAGACCCGGAAACAAAGGTTTCCAAACGGGGGAAGAAATCTTCACCAGAGGGTCGTGCCTCAGAGGGTACTCTTTCCGCACAGTGTCCGCAAGGGGATCATCCCTCTACCGAGCTATAAGTAAACAAAAAGAACTTAATAGTAAAAATATCTTACATTACTTCTGAAGATAATAATCGAAGCATATATCTTGCAGTTCGGATCTTAGCCCTTCTCGACAGAGTTCGTCTTCGGGGGATCTTCTTCCGGAGAAGATGGAGAGCGAAACACCTCCCCCTGCCACCCCGCCTCATGAGGAGGGCGACCCTGAAGTGTCATCGCGGAGGGTTTCTCCTGATCCGCCAAGGCCAGAGGGTAATCCTTTGGCCACCCGAAGTCCTCAGTATCCAGCTCCTAAAGAGAGCAACGGAAAGAGTCCGGAACCGTACAGTGTGCGGTCGGACGCACTGAAGTATATTCTGGAGCAAGCGGCCATCTCTGAAGCGCATCGTACGCTAATGGGTACGGTTATTGAAAGGATTTCATCCTCCGAAAGCGAGTTGCATGAAGCTTTTATGAGTCTGCTGAAAGGCTTTGAGGTACGTGAAATAGTGTATGTTTTTGACAGTACCACACATGTTAGGTGTGCCCTATGCGGATAGTAGCCCCTGAGACTCTGGTTGCCATCGAGAATGGAGGCAAACAAAGGATCATAGTCCAAGTAATAATCAGACCGCCTTCATGTGCAGGTGGCTGAAGGTCCGGTGGCTAGCCGGACTGATGAGTTTGCCGAGCTAAAGCGGCAACTTGATGCGGCAGATGCCCACATCGTGCTTGTCAACAAGCGGCTTGACGAGGCACAGGGTATGTGATTTCTCCGGTGATCAACACATAGTACGAGGAGCATGATGCCAATATATTTAATATGTTGTGACTGCAGATGGAGCTGCCACCGTGGAGACCCTTCGGGCGGAACTTGCTTGAGCCAAGGAACAAGCCAGAAATAGCGATGTGGCCGCTCTAAAGGCGGTCAAAGAGCTGATGGCCGAACAGGCCATGCATTTCCAGAGCAAGGGAAGAATGGCCAAGATGGCCATTGAGTTGAAAGATGCCACCGACCATTACCAGCTTCTTGAAAAATAAAGCCGAGCGAAGGCGACGGACCTGGAGAAGGCCATGGTTGTAGACAAGGAAGCCCGCTCCAAAATCAGAGCGATGAAGGAGGAGTTGCATCAAGCTGGAGATATCGCGGCTGGGAAGCCCTTTTTGTTGTGGACTAAGTTCGAAGATCTGAAGTATGCCCCTCTTGATCAACTATGGAGTTCTGCAGACGCATACATGGATTTGGCAGCAAGTGCTGCTGATGCGGCCGAGTATTTCAAGGATCAAAAAGATCGTGAAGTGGAAAAGCTATTCTGGTCACAGTTCCATGCTCCAGTGCGTCCGCTGCTATTGAATGAGCGAATGGCCGAGTGGGCCGAGCTCCATAGGATGTCCGAACTTACCATGAGGTCTATTGTGGATCATCTGTGGCCGGAAGGGCCAAGGCCGAATAGTTACTTTAGTTTAGTGCAACAATTCCTTGGTGCTGTGCCGCACATCGACGGTATGAAGAGGTCGGCGTGCGTAGAGGGTGTGCGGATGGCACTTGCTCGTGTCAAGACATACTGGGCAGAGATGGAGGCCACCACTATTGCAACACAGGGTTCAGCCATGGGCCGAGTAGCTGTCGAGCACTACTTTGAAGAAGTCCTTGAAGGCACTCGTTCGATAGAGGCGCAGTGCTCGAAGAATATTATGTTCTAGTGACATGTATTCCCATTGTAAAAACAATGTTTTATTGAATTATAAAGGTTGTGTTTATACTTTTGCCTGAAAGTATTATGATGCCTCATGTGCGGCCGTTTATGAATATATGAATATAACCTGAAAGTTTGCAATCGTCTGCTTCAGCCCCCACGCATATAATGCGGGGGTGTTTGCAAAAAACGCGTATTCACACTTGATCCAACGTCTTGGTCCATAAAAGAGGTGGTAGCGCGGCGAACGAGGCAATCAGACTATATTGCTTTAACACTTTCACTTAGCCATAGGAGTGTGACGGCAGGACTACTATATAGCCCTGGTACCTCCACGCTCGTCCGAATACGGGGCACGTACGTACATGACCGGGGAACATCCCTTCGTCAATGCGGAGGAATACCGAAGATTACGCTAAGTCATCGAGTGGTTGACCAGTCTCACGCTTTATCCTGATAGTCAGTTTTCGGCTTTCTCTACTGAGGTGCTCATCCGGACGAACCAGGGCACAATTGTGACGCCCCGAGACCGTTGCGCCAGGTGTCTTCCAGTTATTCGTGTTGTTGCCTTGTCATTTTCTTGCGTGCTGCATCTTGTCATGTCATCATGTGCATTGCATCATCATGTTTTCGAACTTGCATCCGTCCGTTGTCTGTTCTGAGCCCAACCACACTTGCACGCGTCCGTGGCACGTCCGAAATATTATTTTATCAGTGGCGTGAAAATGTTCTCGGAATGGGTTGAAAGTTGGCATGTGGTCTTACTATAGTGTAATAGACCGCCTGTCAAGTTTCACCGCATTTGGAGTCCGTTTGATGCCCCAACGGATAATGATAGCGGCATTATAGCCGGTCAAAATGTCAGACGTTTTCGGTCTCCGAAAACTGTTGCCGGGCCGTTTTCTCTTCTCTCCTCTCAGTCCAAGCCCTTCCTCACATTCCACCTAGGCGAGCAAACCCCTCCTTGCATAGTGCATCGGCCCCTCGCGCGCGTCCGAAAGTTGTTCTGGACCCGACCCGGGCATTCGTCACCGTTGGATCCGGATCATCCCCAAACATCTACAAAACGTCTCCGTTTTCTTTTGTGGACTTCCTAACCTGTTTTTTTCTCAGCCGTCCATTTTAGATCGGAGGGCTTCCGTTAGTCTGCTTTTAGATCCACTTGCTTTATAAACTAGACAAACCCTAGTTTCTAGGCCTCATGTCCCATCCATCCACTTCATCCGCCGCCACCCCCTCTCCAAAACCTCATCGGAGTCCACATCCAGCCAACCACATCCACCCACATCCTTCCTCGTTCAGTTTTCCACCACACACCACCTAGCCAATTTTCCTTGCCCAATTTTCCTCGATCCAAACCGCAGCCAACCACTGCCCGAGCTCCTTCTTCCCCGAGCAACACTCGTCCCGGACGCCTCTGGATCGAACCGCCCGATCTCCTGCGCCTCCCCTCATCTGAGAGCACAAGATCCTCTACCCGAGCACCCGTGCTGAAGATGCCCAGCGGCCCACCCCAAAAGGCAGCAGCGCCCGAGCGCGCCACCACCTCGCGATCCCGCCGCTCCCACTGAACCTCGCCGCCGGCAAGCCACCAGCAGGACCCCGTCAAGCCCGCGCCAAGTTTGCCTCATCGAGTTTTTCCTCGTCGCCTTCTGTTCCTCGCCACCAACCGGAGCTCCGGCGAGCCCTTGTTGTACTTCGCCGGGGCCTCACTGTCGGCAGGTCGACTGAAGCCGCCTCCCTTCCCTCGAGTCCGTCCAGCTCCGCCATCTGCCGTGGGCGTGGAGCTCGTCGGTGTCGTCCTTGTGCCATCCCAGACCCGTCGCCGTTTGCCTCCTCGTAGCCGCCAGAGCCGCACCTCCCTGTGCGATGCATCCCTCGCCGCGCCGCTCCTCTATTTTGATCGAGCAACGCCCGTGCCCATTGACTGCGTCGCCCCGAGCCGGCCCTTCTCTGTTCTCGGGCCACAAGCGCGCTTCAGGCCCAGCCACAAGCCCCGCGACCTAGGTTCCTCCTCCACCCACCGGGCCAAGCCCATGGGTGAGCTGACCCATGGGTGAGCTAAATTTTCCTGAACATGCATATTACAGAAATTCCATTTTCTTTCATTGCTCATAATTATATAACCGTGCACCGGATTAAAATGATCTCTATATGTAATTTGACTAGAATTTCATCTAGTTTCATAATATGTCATTTTCATCCATGTCTAAAATGTTGTTTGTTTAAATTTGCTTAAATATATTGCTAACATGATTTAATTCATAAATATTTAACCGTAACTCGGTTTGTAACAAACCTTTTATGTAAATGGGGTGGAAAAATGTCTAGTTTAACATGGTGGCATTACTCTGCATGTTTAACAACTCTAAAATATGGTTTAGGGCAGAACAGTACCAACCCTTAAAATATGCACATGAGGATTTTCCGGACTTGTTGTTTTGTTGTTCTGGCCTCATTTAAACTTGCCTAGATAGGTAGTTTTCTTTTGCTTAACCCCTTGTCATGTTAAGAACATTTAATATTATTGGGTACATAACAAGATCGAACTAAATAATGGAATGTGGTGTTCTGTCAATATGCATCCCGATGCATATTGAGCTCCACTTAATTTGTTGGGTTTCTTGTGCACTTTGCCATGCCATGCCTCATTAAACCGGACATGCATCATACTTGTTTGCGCATCGTGCCATGTTCATGTGTTGGTTGTTTACTATGTTGTTTGCTTCTTTCCAATGTTGCTTCTTCGGGTTTGATCCGGTAACGTCGTGTTTGTGAGGATCAGTTCGACTATGTCCGTTTGTCTTCTTTATAGACTCGTTCTTCTTCCTTGCGGGATCTCAGGCAAGATGACCATACCCTCGAAATCACTTCTATCTTTGCTTGCTAGTTGCTCGCTCTTTTGCTATGCCTATGCTGCGATACCTACCACTTCCTTATCATGCCTCCTATATTGTTGAACCAAGCCCCTAACCCACCTTGTCCTAGCAAACCGTTGATTGGCTATGTTACTGCTTTGCTCGGCCCCTCTTATAGCGTTGTTAGTTGCAGGTGAAGATTGGAGTTTGTTCCTTGTTGGAACATGTTTATTGTTGGGATATCACAATATCTTTTATTTAATTAATGCATCTATATACTTGGTAAAGGGTGGAAGGCTCGACCTTATGCCTGGTGTTTTGTTCCACTCTTGCCGCCCTAGTTTCCGTCATATCGGTGTTATGTTCCCGGTTTTTGCGTTCCTTATACGGTTGGGTTATAATGGGAACCCCTTGACAGTTCGCCTTGAATAAAACTCCTCCGGCAATGTACAACATTGGTTTTACCATTTTCCACCTAGCCTATTTTTCCCTTGGGTTCCGTGGACTCAAGGGTCATCTTTATTTAACCCCCCCCCCCAGGGCCAGTGCTCCTCTGAGTGTTGGTCCAAACTAGAGCCCTGTGCAGCGCCCCCTCGGGGAAACTCGAGGTTTGGTTTTAGTTGTATGGAGCGCTCATCTGAGTGTGCCCCGAGAACGAGATATGTGCAGCTCCTATTGGGAATTGTTGGCACATTTGGGCGGTGTTGCTGGACTTGTTTTACCATTATCGAGGATGTCTTGTAACCGGGATGCCGAGTCTGATCGGATTGTCTTGGGAGAAGGAATATCCTTCGTTGATCGTGAGAGCTTGTGATGGGCTAAGTTGGGACCCCTGCAGGGATTTGAACTTTCAAAAGCCGTGCCCGCGGTTATGGGCAGATGGGAATTTGTTAATGTCCGGTTGTAGAAAACCTGAAACTTAACTTAATTAAAATGCATCAACCACATGTGTAACCATGATGGTCTCTTCTCGGCGGAGTCCGGGAAGTGAACACGGTGTTGGAGTAATGCTTGATGTAGGTTGTTCTAGGATCACTTCTTGATCATAGTTGTTCGACCGTGCCTTTGCCTTCTCTTCTCGCTCTCACTTGCGTATGTTAGCCACCAAATATGCAAGTCGCTTGCTGCAGCTCCACCTCATACCTTTTACCCTACCTATAAGCTTAAATAGTCTTGATCGCGAGGGTGTGAGATTGCTGAGTCCCCGTGACTCACAGATACTTCCAAAACCAATTTGCAGGTGCTGATGATATCGTGCAGGTGACGCAAGCGAGCTAAAGGAGGAGCTCGATGAGATTCACGTCCGTTATGTTGTTCCGTTTCCAATTGATCAGTAGTGGAGCCCAGTTGGGACAATCGGGGATCTGTGTAGCTTTTGGGGTAGTCTTCTTTTATTTTGGTTCCGTAGTCGGACCTTGATTGTATCTGGATGATGTAATGCTTTATTCATGTATTGTGTGAAGTGGCGATTGTAAGCCAGCTATCTATCTCTTTCCCTTATGTATTACATGGGTTGTGTGAAGATTACCTCACTTGCGACATTGCTTTCAATGCGGTAATGCCTCTAAGTCGTGATTTGACACGTGGGAGATATAGCAGCATCGAGGGCGTTACAAGTTGGTAATCGAAGCCTTCCCCGACCTTAGGAGCCCCCTGCTTGATTGAATCGCTGGCGTTGTTGAGTCTAGAAAAATGTTTTCAGTCATTTAGGATTATATATATCGGAGAGTAGGAATTCTTTTTACTCCTCTGTCCCCTCGTTGCTCTGGTGAGGCATCCTGATGTAGAGTTTTGACTCTTCTCTTCTCAAATTTCACTAAAAAAATTTAGGATCACGCGAGTATCTTGGAATCGTTCCGATGGTTTTGTGACGAGGACATTGTTCTTGGTGCCTCCTGACATTTAGGGGTTGTGGCAGTGGCCCGGGGAGTTGAGCTCCGAGGTGTTGTCGTCACAATTTTATCGTTGCAGTTCTGGAATACCTGAGTTCGCCAACATCAAAAATCTCTTTTATGCAGTTGTTGGTGAGATAACCTCCACGCCACCCAGTACTGGGGCGGGAGTTCAGGAGTATTGCCATAACTTGTATAACAGATGCTTTTCGAAGGTTGAGGTAAATGATTTCCGAAGGTTTCTTGGTTATGTGTTGAAGGATGGATACTGCTGGATGTGGGATTTGCGTAGTTTTTGGGTGAGATATTATGCTTCCCCTATATCCCCAACACCTGATTGCATAACCGGAAAATTTCGGGAGTTTGCAAGTGGGAATTCAAGTAGCTCGTAGGATATCTTTCCAACATATGTATGATATGAAATTGGGGTTCGACGTCTAGTGGTCTGCCTATCCACGGTTGGTTTTACAGTAGTCTCGTTGTGTCTTAAAGAGTCCTTGGCTATGCTGACTCTGAGACGCTTCGTATGTCATGTGCACTGCCTTGTACATGATGGTGATGTACGATCGAGCCCCTGTAGGCCCCACCACAAAAACTTCGGATGAAATCTCTCTCATATGTTTGTTCCGGCTTATAATGCAAGCCAATCCTTTGTTTTGAGTTGTGGTATTCGAGTTTCTTCAATGTCAAGTGTTGATGCCATACCTTTTCCTAAACGGTGTTCTCATACTCCTATGTGAATACTAATCCTTCTTGATAATCGAGATTGTCATGTCAATCCTTTTCACCGGTGTGTTTCTCTTCAAGTGGATCCGATCATCTCAACATCTGCAAGATCAATTATCAGTTCTTCTCAACGTTGTTTGTTTCATCTGTCCCAAGTTGTCTTTGTTTTTCCCACCCTCCCACCTTTTTTTTCTTCAAGGATTCAGATTTCTTAATCACTATCCATCTTATTTATGTGAAGTCTCTCCATTCTTTTCCTTCAATGTTCTTATCCGGTGATTCTCATGAAGATACTAACGGAGTTTCTAGTTCGTCATTCCCCATTCTTTTTCTTCTTCGGTGGATCCAATTCAAGCTTTGCTGATCATATCCTTTCCTTGTTTTAAATGTCTTCTCTTGCCGGTGCACCTCTCAATCATTCACTTTTCGTTATTCATTTGTTCCGGAGTGCTGAAAATATCTCAAAGATTCGTGTTTCCATTCCTAATTCCATTCAAGTTATTTCATGGTTGTCACCTTATTCAAGCCATTTAATTCGACCGGCGGAATCTCTCTTTTCAAGCAATCTTTTCAACGGTGTATCTTTTCAGTGGGCCCTAACACTACTAGAAAAAGGGCTGCTAGTGGCGCACCTATTTTTGCTACTAATGGCGCACTACTGGTGCGCCACTAGCATCACGCCATTAGAATTTTTTTCTAATGGCGCACCTGTGGTGCGCCATTAGAATCTTATGTCTTAATCTCGGGTCAATATGCTTAATCTCAGGTCAAATCGCACTCCGTGGTCAAACTTCCCAAAAGGTCACCCATCCTCACACTACTCCAGCCCAAGCACGCTTAACTTCAGAGTTCTATCCAACCCCAGCAACAGCTCACTTCACAGACACTTGTTGATATATCTAGCATATCAATCCTATTATACCTTTTTGATGTCTAGGACTTTGTTCATGTTCATGACTATGATGAAATTTTGAAAAATATTTCAAACTTCCCGGTCATATTACGTATCATTTTTTGAAAAAAAATTAAAAAAAATTCAAAACCTTTTTTTGATTTTTTTCCTCTAGATCTTGAAAGCCCCGTAACTTTTTTTGTGTTAGGTTTTTGGGGATTTTTAAAAAGTTTAACAGGGTTCCCCAGTTAAATTTGGATGTAACTTTTTGAGTAGATGATTTTTCATATATAAAACTTTATAATCCGAGTTCGTATGCAAAAGTTATGCCCATTTTACAAATTTCCAGAGAGATTTTGCAAATAAAGTCGAAATTTATATTTGTAAATTTTCCCAACAACTAGACCACATATCACATGGCAAACTTATTTTCTTTTATTTTTTTGACATTCTTATCATTTTTCTATTTTTTTAAACTAAAAAGGCGGTCCACGGGGGCGGGGTGCATTCGGTGGAACCCGGGCAAACTAGTAATGGGGCACCGTGGGGTGGTGCGCCATTAGTAGTTAAACTAGTAATGGCGCACCACACCACGGTGCGCCATTAATAGTTTTGAAAAAAATATAAAAAAATTTGAATTTTTTTTGAATTTTTTTGAAAAAAACTTAGTAATGGCGCACCAGTGGACAGTGCGCCAGTACTAGTTACTAAATTTTTTTTTTATTTTTTTTTACTTTTTTTTCAGAACTTCTAATGGCGCACCGTGGGTGTGGTGCGCCATTACTATGTCAACTAGTAATGGCGCACCACACCCACGGTGCGCCATTAGTAACAAATTTTGTTTTTTTTTCAAAACTTCTAATGGCGCACCGCACACCAGGTGCGCCATTGGTAATATATTACTAATGGTGTACCTGTATGTGGTGCGCCATTGCTATATTCTAATGGCGCACCACACACGTGGTGCGCCATTAGTGTCCATTTCATCTATAGCCGTTTTCCTAGTAGTGTAACCCACAGGTCTTTTCCCAGGATCTTACCTGACTCTTCTTATTTTCCTGGAGCTATCCTAAATTCTTTTCGAAGTTTGACATAAGAATGAATTATCATTAGTCTTATGTTTTTCTCCAATATCTGTCGAATTCTTTTCATCATTGGTTCAACCTTTATAATTATCATTCCGGAGTGACTCAACAATTCTTGGTGATGTTTCCCGTCGTCATTCTCGGATTTTGAAGAATGAAGAAGGGGTTTTTCTCCAAATCTTATCCGTTCTATCAAAGATTCGTGATTCTAGCTTGTTGCCATCCTCTCATAATTATTTTCGATTGTGAGATATTCTTTTCACCCATCCGGAGTAATTTAGAGTATTTTCAGTTTGATTCTCCGGAGCCCATCATCTCATAATTATTCATTCCCAGCTTTCAGTTATCGTTCTCCTAATCTTACCGGTGCATCGATCAAATATCCTCTAATCAGTTCTTGATCTCTTTGTTCTCATCTATCTAAATCCCCTCAAGCTTTCTTCGTTCATTTCACAATTCTTCCCAGTGTTTCTTTATCTTTTCTTCAATCGTTTTTCAATTCTTACGGTGGTTCGGTCAAGAGTTCTCTTCATTCGTTATCATATCAATTCATTCGTTTGCTTCAATCCTACCGGTGGATCATTGGAGACCTTTCTCAAGTTTGTGGTATATCTCTCTTAATCTTTTCTATGAGAATAAGTAATATGTCAAATCCGTTGATTTTCATCAATTTAATTGGTGAAGGATAAGCACAATGTAATTCTTATTCTTGTTTCATCGAGTGAACTCAATTCCCTATTCCGGAGGCTCTTCAAATTCCTGATTTCAATTGTTTCATCTTCGCTTTTTCCCGGAGTTCCAACCTTTTTCAATTATTTTATCACAGAGATCCATCTAAATCATTACGAGGTTTCACCTTGTGTTTTCAACTTCTCTTTCTTTTCGTTATCCTTTTGTTGCCGGAGTTCTTCATGTAGGCTCTACATGATGGTTCATAAAGGATTTAATTCCTTTTCGAAGATTTCATCGAGATTCTTTTCAGAGGAGCTCAAGCATTCTTCATCTTGCTATCCCGAGTGCAATTCTTTTTCCGTATCATTGGAGGTGGTATTATGTCATTCTTGATAATTTGAGTTCAGGCCTCATGATTCACATGTTGTTAAGAATGAGATATTTTAAATCCATCAATCTCTTCATTGGAGTTATCTTGGGTTATATTTCACCCAAAGCTTTCCCTAGGGATTGTTGCTAGTTATGGTGCGTATAAATGACCCAAGTTCTTCATTTATCCTCCTGGTGAAATAAGTTCCTCGTCTCCTTGTTCATACCAATCCAATCTTGTTTTGTTAGTGGCAGAATTTCACCTCAAGAAGTTGAGATATTCTCCATAAGGCCACGACAAGTTTATTCTTTTCGTTGTTGGTTTTCCAACAACTCCGTTCGACCCCTCTCCTAAGGATGCCTTTTCAAGCTCAATTTTTGTGGTAGAAGTGGCATTTTCTTCTCAATTCTTTTATTCCAATGATCTAACTTCTATTATTTTCTTCCGGAGGCATTGTAATATTGCTGTCTTCGTCCCATCAACTCATTTTGCCAAGTTCATATTCTTTTCCTTGATTATCCCATCTAACCGGAGTGTCATGCCCTCTTTTCAAGTTCTTCCCATTCTATCAAGTTTTGGCTCCCTTCTCAACCAGAGTGTCATCTGAAATCGTTCTTACCCTGTGTGCCATTCTTTCAATCATTTCGGAGGTAGTGTGTTGTTGATTTCATCAAGAATCCTCTCATCTTGTCAAGTTCTTGTTAATTCCTTCCATTTTCAGCCAGAGTGCTATCCAAATTATATCATTCTTAATCCTTCTCTATCTTGACTTAACCGGAGTGGTTTCAATATATATCTTGCCCTTCAACCTCAAGGTTTTTCGCAATGTACTTTGTCCCTCTTTTCTAACGGAGTGTTTTCGACTTTGTTCACCTTCGTTTCATTCTTTTCTCGAATTTTTTCAACCTTTCAAGGTTCTTCGGTTTCACTCGTTTGTCAAAGAAGCAACTTAGTTTTTACCTCTTCTCTTTCCCTTCCGCTTTCCCTCTGGTGCCATTCTAGATCTCGGGACGAGATCCTCTCGTAGTGGTGGAGTGTTGTGACGCCCCGAGACCGTTGCGCCAGGTGTCTTCCAGTTATTCGTGTTGTTGCCTTGTCATTTGCTTGCGTGCTGCATCTTGTCATGTCATCATGTGCATTGCATCATCATGTTTTCAAACTTGCATCCGTCCGTTGTCCGTTCTGAGCCCAACCACACTTGCACGCGCCCGTGGCACATCCGAAATATTATTTTATAAGTGGATGGAAAATGTTCTCAGAATGGGTTGAAAGTTGGCATGTGGTCTTACTATAGTGTAGATAGACCGCCTGTCAAGTTTCACCGCATTTGGAGTCCGTTTGATGCCCCAACGGATAACTATAGCGGCATTATAGCCCGTCAAAATGTCGGACGTTTTCGGTCTCCGAAAACTGTTGCCGGGCCGTTTTCTCTTCTCTCCTCTCAGTCCAAGCCCTTCCTCACAGTTCACCTAGGCCAGCAAACCCCTCCTTGCATAGTGCATCGGCCCTTCTCGCGCGTCCGAAAGTTGTCCCGGACCCGACCCGGGCAGTCGTCACCGTTGGATCCGGATCATCCCCAAACATCTACAAAACGTCTCCGTTTTCTTTTGTGGACTTCCTAACCTGTTTTTTTCTCAGCCGTCCATTTTAGATCGGAGGGCTTCCATTAGTCTGCTTTTAGATCCACTTGCTTTATAAACTAGACAAACCCTAGTTTCTAGGCCTCATGTCCCATCCATCCACTTCATCCGCCGCCACCCCCTCTCCAAAACCTCATCGGAGTCCACATCCAGCCAACCACATCCACCCACCTCCTTTCTCGTTCAGTTTTCCACCGCACACCACCTAGCCAATTCTCCTTGCCTGATTTTCCTCGATCCAAACCGCAGCCAACCACTGCCCGAGCTCCTTCTTCCCCGAGCAACACCCATCCCGGACACCTCTGGATCGAACCGCCCGATCTCCTGTGCCTCCCCTCGTCCGAGAGCACGAGATCCTCTACCTGAGCACCCGCGTTGAAGATGCCCAGCGCCCCACCCCAAAAGGCAGCAGCGCCCGAGCGCGCCTCCGCCTCGCGATCCCACCGCCCCCACTGAACCTCGCCACCGGCAAACCACCAGCAGGACCCCGTCAAGCCTGCGCCAAGTCTGCCTCGTCGAGTTTTTCCTCGTCGCCTTCTGTTCCTCGCCACCAACCGGAGCTCCGGCGAGCCCTCGTTGTACTTCGCTGGGGCCTCGCTGTCGGCAGGTCAACTGAAGCCGCCTCCCTTCCCTCGAGTCCGTCCAGCTCCGCCATCCGCCGTGGGCGTGGAGCTCGTCGGCGCCGTCCTTGTGCCGTCCCAGACCCGTCGCCGTTTGCCTCCTTGTAGCCGCCAGAGCCGCACCTCCCTGTGCCCTGCATCCCTCGCCGCGCCGCTCCTCTCTTTTGATCGAGTAGAGGAGGACGAGCAACGCCCGTGCTCGTTGACTACGTCGCCCCGAGCTGGCCCTTCTCTATTCTCAGGCCACAAGCGCGCTTCAGGCCCAGCCGCAAGCCCCGCGGCCCAGCTTCCTCCTCCACCCACCGGGCCAAGCCCATGGGTGAGCTGACCCTAGGGCCCCTTCCATTTTTTTCCAACTGATGGGCCAGTTCAGTTTCAGCCCGTGGTCATTTTTTCCCTTGGACGTTTTGCTAAATTTTCCTGAACATGCAGATTATAGAAATGCCATTTTCTTGCATTGCTCATAATTATATAACCGTGCACCGAATTAAAATGATCTCTATATGTAATTTGACTAGAATTTCATCTAGTTTCATAATATGTCATTTTCATCCATGTTTAAAATGTTGTTTGTTTAAATTCGCTTAAATAACTTGCTAAAATGATTTAATTCATAACTATTTAACCGTAACTCGGTCTGTAACAAACCTTTTATGTAAATTGGGTGGAAAAATTTCTAGTTTAACATGGTGGAATTACTCTGCATGTTTAACAACTCTAAAATATGGTTTAGGGTAGAACAGTACCAACCCTTAAATATGCACATGAGGAGTTTCTGGACTTGTTGTTTTGTTGTTCCGGCCTCATTTAAACTTGCCTAGATAGGTAGTTTTCTTTTTCTTAACCCCTTGTCATGTTAAGAACATTTAATATTGTTGGGTACATAACAAGATCAAACTAAATAATGGAATGTGGTGTTTTGTCAATATGCATCGCGATGCATATTGAGCTCCACTTAATTTGTAGGATTTCTTGTGCAGTTTTCCATGCCATGCCTCATTAAACCAGACATGCATCATACTTGTTTGCGCATCGTGCCATGTTCATGTGTTGGTTGTTTACTATGTTGTTTGCTTCTTTCCGGTGTTGCTTCTTCGGGTTGGATCCGGTAACATCGTGTTTGTGAGGATCTGTTCGACTACGTCTGTTTGTCTTCTTCATGGACTCGTTCTTCTTCCTTGTGGGATCTCAGGCAAGATGACCATACCCTCGAAATCACTTCTATCTTTGATTTCTAGTTGCTCGCTCTTTTGCTATGCCTATGCTGCGATACCTACCACTTGCTTATCATGCCTCCCATATTGTTAAGCCAAGCCTCTAACCCACCTTGTCCTAGCAAACCGTTGTTTGGCTATGTTACCGCTTTGCTCAGCCCCTCTTATATCGTTGTTAGTTGCAGGTGAAGATTGGAGTTTGTTCCTTGTTGGAACATGTTTATTGTTGGGATATCACAATATGTCTTATTTAATTAATGCATCTATATACTTGGTAAAGGGTGGAAGGCTCGACCTTATGCCTAGTGTTTTGTTCCACTCTTGCCGCCCTAGTTTCCGTCATATCGGTGTTATGTTCCCGGTTTTTGCGTTCCTTACACGGTTGGGTTATAATGGGAACCCCTTGACAGTTCGCCTTGAATAAAACTCCTCCACCAATGCCCAACATTGGTTTTACCATTTGCCACCTAGCCTATTTTTCCCTTGGGTTCCGTGGACTCAAGGGTCATCTTTATTTAACCCCCCCGGGCCAGTGCTCCTCTGAGTGTTGGTCCAAACTAGAGCCCTGTGCAGCGCCCCCTCGGGGAAACTCGAGGTTTGGTTTTAGTTGTATGGAGCGCTCATCTGAGTGTGCCCTGAGAACGAGATATGTGCAGATCCTATCGGGATTTGTCGGCACATTCGGGCGGTGTTGCTGGACTTCTTTTACCATTATCGAGGATGTCTTGTAACCGGGATGCCGAGTCTGATCGAATTGTCTTGCGAGAAGGAATATTCTTCGTTGATCGTGAGAGCTTGTGATGGGCTAAGTTTGGACACCCCTGCAGGGATTTGAACTTTCGAAAGCCGTGCCCGCGGTTATGGGCAGATGGGAATTTGTTAATGTCCGGTTGTAGAAAACCTGAAACTTAACTTAATTAAAATGCATCAACCGCGTGTGTAACCGTGATGGTCTCTTGTTGGCGGAGTCCGGGAAGTGAACACAGTGTTGGAGTAATGCTTGACGTAGGTTGTTCTAGGATCACTTCTTGATCATAGTTGTTCGATCGTGCCTTTGCCTTCTCTTGTCGCTCTCATTTGCGTATGTTAGCCACCAAATATGCTAGTCGCTTGCTGCAGCTCCACCTCGTACCTTTTACCCTACCTATAAGCTTAAATAGTCTTGATCGCGAGGGTGTGAGATTGCTGAGTCCCCGTGACTCACAGATACTTCCAAAACCAGTTTGCAGGTGCCGATGATATCTTGCAGGTGACGCATCCGAGCTCAAGGAGGAGCTCGATGAGATTCGCGTCCGTTATGTTGTTCCGTTTCCAGTTGATCAGTAGTGGAGCCCAGTTGGGACGATCGGGGATCTGTGTGGCTTTTGAGGTAGTCTTCTTTTATTTTGGTTCCGTAGTCGGACCTTGATTGTATCCGGATGATGTAATGCTTTATTCATGTATTGTGTGAAGTGGCGATTGTAAGCCAGCTATGTATCTCTTTCCCTTATGTATTACATGGGTTGTGTGAAGATTACCTCACTTGCGACATTGCTTTCAATGCGGTTATGCCTCTAAGTCGTGATTCGACACATGGGACATATAGCCGCATCGAGGGCGTTACAAGTTGGTAATCAGAGCCTTCCCCGGCCTTAGGAGCCCCCTGCTTGATCGAATCGCTGGCGTTGTTGAGTCTAGAAAAATGGTTTCGGTCATTTAGGATTATATATATCGGAGAGTAGGAATTCTTTTTACTCCTCAGTCCCTTTGTCGCTCTGGTGAGGCATCTTGACATAGAGTTTTGACTCTTCTCTTCTCAAATTTCACTAAAAAAAATTTAGGATCACGCGGGTATCTTGGAATCGTTCCGATGGTTTTGTGACGAGGACATTGTTCTTGGTGCCTCCTGACATTTAGGGGTTGTGGCAGTGTCCTGGGGAGTTGAGCTCCGAGGTGTTGTCGTTACAATTTTATCGTTGCAGTTCTGGAATACCTGAGTTTGCCGACATCGAAAATCTCTTTTATGCAGTTGTTAGTGAGATAACCTCGACGCCACCTAGTACTGGGCGGGAGTTCGGGAGTATTGCCATAACTCGTATAACAAATGCTTTTCGAAGGTTGAGGTAAATGATTTCCGAAGGTTTCTTGGTTATGTGTTGAAGGATGGATACAGCTGGATGTAGGATTTGCGTAGTTTTTGGGTGAGATATTATGCTTCCCCTGTATCCCCAACACCTGATTGTAGAACCGGAAAATTTCGGGAGTTTGTAAGTGGGAATTCAAGTAGCTCATAGGATATCTTTCCAACAGATGTATGATATGAAATTGGGGTTCGACGTCTAGTGGTCTGCCTATCCACGGTTGGCTTTACAGTAGTCTCGTTGTGTCCTAAAGAGTCCTTGGCTATGCTGACTCGGGGACACTTTGTATGTCATGTGCACTGGCTTGTACATGATGGTGATGTACGATTAAGCCCGTGTATGCCCTACCACAAAAACTTCGGACGAAATCTCTATCATATGTTTGTTCCGGCTTATATTGCAAGCCAATCCTTTGTTTTGTTTTGAGTTGTGGTATTCGAGTTGCTTCAATGTCAAGTGTTGATTCCATACCTTTTCCTAAACGGTGTTCTCATACTCCTATGCGAATACTAATCCTTCTTGATAATCGAGATTGTCATGTCAATCCCTTTCACCGGTGTGTTTCTCTTCAAGTGGATCCGATCATCTCAACATCCAGAAGATCAATTATCAGTTCTTCTCAACGTTGTTTGTTTCATCCGTCCCAAGTTGTCTTTGTTTTTTCTGCCCTCCCACCTTTTTTTCTTCAAGGATTCAGATTTCTTAATCACTATCCATCTTATTGATGTGAAGTCTCTCCATTCTTTTCCTTCAATGTTCTTATCCGGTGATTCTCATGAAGATACTAACGGAGTTTCTAGTTCGTCATTCCCCATTCTTTTTCTCCTCCGGTGGATCCAATTCAAGCTTTGCTGATCATATCCTTTCCTCATTTTAAATGTCTTCTCTTGCCGGTGCACCTCTCAATCATTCACTTTTTGTTATTCATTTGTTCCGGAGTGCTGAAAATATCTCAAAGATTCGCGTTTCCATTCCTAATTCCATTCAAGTTATTTCGTGGTTGTCACTTCATTCAAGCCATTTAATTCAACAAGTGGAATCTCTCTTTTCAAGCAATCTTTTCAACGGTGTATCTTTTCAGTGGGCTCTAACCCACAGGTCTTTTCCCAGGATCTTACCTGACTCTTCTTATTGTCCCAGAGCTATCCTAAATTCTTTTCGAAGTTTGACGTAAGAATGAATTATCATCAGTCTTATGTTTTTCTCCAAGATCTGTCGAATTCTTTTCATCATTGGTTCAACCTTTATAATTATCATTCCGGAGTGACTCAACAATTCTTGGTGATGTTTCCTGTCGTCATTCTCGGATTTTGAAGACCGAAGAAGGGTTTTTCCTCCAAATCTTGTCCGTTCTATCAAATATTCGTGATTCTAGCTTGTTGCCATCCTCTCATAATTATTTTCAATTGTGAGATATTCTTTTCACCCATCCGGAGTAATTCAGAGTATTTTCAGTTTGATTCTCCGGAGACCATCATCTCATAATTATTCATTCCTAGCTTTCAGTTATTGTTCTCCTAATCTTACCGGTGCATCGATCAAATATCCGCTAATCAGTTCTTGATCTCTTCGTTCTCATGTATCTAAATCCCCTCAAGCTTTCTTCGTTCATTTCATAATTCTTCCCGGTGTTTCTTTATCTTTTCTTCAATCATTTTTCAATTCTTACGGTGGTTCGGTCAAGGGTTCTCTTCATTCGTTATGATATCAATTCATTCGTTTGCTTCAATCCTACCGGTGGATCGTTGGAGACCTTTCTCAAGTTTATGGTATATCTCTCTTAACTTTTCTACGAGAATAAGTAATATGTCAAATCCGTTGATTTTCATCAATTTAATTGGTGAAGGATAATTACAATGTAATTCTTATTCTGATTCATCGAGTGAACTCAATTCCCTATTCCGGAGGCTCTTCAAATTCCTTATTTCAATTGTTTCATCTTCGCTTTTTCCCGGAGTTCCAACCTTTTTCAATTATTTTATCACGGAGATCCATCTAAATCATTACGAGGTTTCACCTTGTGTTGTCAACTTCTCTTTCTTTTTGTTATCCTTTTTTATCATTTACCTACTCGAGGATGAGCAGGAATTAAGCTTGGGGATGCTGATACGTCTCTGTCGTATCTATAATTTTTGATTGTTCCATGCCAATATTATTCAACTTTCATATACTTTTGGCAACTTTTTATATTATTTTTGGGACTAACATATTCATGCAGTGCCCAGTGCCAGTTCCTGTCTGTTGCATGTTTTTGGTTTCGCAGAATATCCATATCAAACGGAGTCCAAACGGGATAAACGGATGGAGCTTATTTTTGGAAAATATGGAAAATTTGGAAGGAAAATCAACGCAAACCAGTGCCCGAGGTGGTCATGAGGCGGGGGGGGGGGGCGCCTGCTCCCCTGGGCGCTCCCCTACCCTCGTGAGCCCACCGTAAGGTGGTTGACGCTCTACTTTTGCCGCAAGAAAGATAATATTCAGAAAAAAATGACGGCGAAGGTTTCAGACCAATCGGAGTTATGGATCTCCATATATACACGAAACGGTGAAACAGAACCAGAAGAGAACACAGAAATAGAGAGAGACAGAGAGATAGATCCAATCTCGGAGGGGCTCTCGCCCCTCCCACGCCATGGGAGCCAAGGACCAGAGAGGAAACCCTTCTCCCATCTAGGGAGGAGGTCAAGGAAGAAGAAGAAGAAGGGGGGCCCTCTTCCCCTTGCTTCCGGTGGCGCCGGAGCGCTGCGGGGCCATCATCATCACCGCCATCTTCACCAACAACTTCACCGCCATAATCACCAACTCTTCCCCCCTCTATGCAGTGGTGTAACCTCTCTCTTACCCGCTGCAATCTCTACTTAAACATGGTGCTCAACGTTATATATTATTTCCCAATGATGTATGGCTATCCTATGATGTTTGAGTAGATCTGTTTTGTCCTAATGGCTATTTGATGATCAAGATTGGTTTAAGTTGAATGTATTATTATTGGTGTTGTCCTATGGTGCTCTCCGTGTCGCGCAAGCGTGAGGGATTCCCGCTGTAGGGTTTGCAATATGTTCATGATTTGCTTATGGTGGGTGGCGTGAGTGACAGAAGCACAGACTCGAGTAAGTAGGTTGTTTGCCTATGGGATAAAGGGGACTTGATACTTTAATGCTATGGTTGGGTTTTACCTTAATGAATCTTTATTAGTTGCGGATGCTTGCTAGAGTTCCAATCATAAGTGCATATGATCCAAGTAGATAAAGTATGTTAGCTTATGCCTCTCCCTCAAATAAAATTGCAATAATGATTACCGGTCTAGTTATCGATTGCCTAGGGACAAATAACTTTCTTGTTGACAAAATCTGTCTACTAAAACTAATTTAGTTGTGTCTTTATCTAAACAGCCCCTAGCTTTTATTTTCGTGTTCTTTACTTTCTTGCAAGCTTACCCTAAAACACCTACAAAGTACTTCTAGTTTCATACTTGTTCTAGGTAAAGCGAACGTCAAGCGTGCGTAGAGTTGTATCGGTGGTCGATAGAACTTGAGGGAATATTTGTTCTACCTTTAGCTCCTCGTTGGGTTCAACACTCTTACTTATCGTAAGAGGCTACAATTGATCCCCTATACTTGTGGGTTATCAAGACCTTTTTCTGGCGCCGTTGCTTTATCACTAAGTAATTTTTATTTGTTGTTATTATTTGTTTTCTATCTTTAGTTATGGGTAGGAAATGCAAAACACCAAAAAAATTAGTTGTACCTACTAAACCAATGGTTGAAGAACCACTCAAATTCTATCACACTGCTGAAGCTTATTACTTGGATCATATTCGATCCCTATGTGCTCGTGCTGAAACCCCAACTAGCTTAGTTGAGGGCAAATCTTTAGATGAGCATGCTTGTTATGTGCGACACCGAATATCTGAAAAAGGGAAAACTTTACTGGATCAAATTCATCATTTGCAATGCTATGCTTGGAATTTATGTGAAATATATGATTATACTTGTTGTTCTGAAGACCCTAAGAAACACCTTCCCTACCAATGTTTGTTTAGTGATAATGGAATCGTATCCTCTTATGCTAAGGGTGTTTATAGTTACTATGATGTTCAACAAATTGAAGAATTTGTTGCTTTTAAGGGTGCTTACGAAATTGCTTCTTTGATTGAAAAGTATCTACACTTTACAAATCCAAAAAATTTGCCATACTTAAATATTGCTATGATAATTATGCTTCTAATGCCTATGTTGAACTATATATTGAGGACTACTCCGTTGTCTAAGAAGAGACTAATATTTTGCAGGAGTCTATGGAAGAAGAAATTGATGAAACTGTGAGCTCATTGGATGAAAAAGATGAGGAGGAGAGTGAAGAACAAAAGGAGGAAGAGCGGATTGATCACCCGTGCCCACCTTCTAATGAGAGTAACTCTTCAACTCATACATTGTTTAATTCCCCTTCATGCTTACCGAAGGATGAATATTATGATAATTGCTATGATCCCGTCGATTCTTTTGAAATATCCCTTTTTGATGATGCTTGCTATGCTTGTGGCCAAGATGCCAATATGAATTATGCTTATGGAGATGAACTTGCTATAGTTCCTTATGTTGAACATGAAATTGTTGCTATTGCACCCACACATGATAGTCCTATTATCTTTTTGAATTCTCCCGACTACACTATATCAGAGAAGTTTGCACTTATTAAGGATTATATTGATGGGTTGCCTTTTACCGTTGCACATTATGATTTTGATGAATATAATATGCATGTTCTTTCTGCTCCTACTTGCAAATATTATGAGAGAGGAACTATATCTCCACCTCTCTATGTTTCCAATATGATAAAATTGCAAGAAATTGTTTATACTATGCATTGGCCTTTACTTTGTGTGCATGAATTGTTCTTTTATGACATGCCGATGCATAGGAAGAGAGTTAGACTTCGTCATTACATGATATATGTTACCTTGTGCTCACCACTAAATTATAAATCATTGTTAATTAAAATTGGCTTTGATATACCTTGGGATCCAGGTGGATCCACTACTTGAGCACTATATGCCTAGCTTAATGGCTTTAAAGAAAGCGCTGCCAGGGAGACAACCCGGAAGGTTTAGAGAGTCATTTATTTCTATTGAGTGCTTTTATATAGTTTAAAAACAACAAAAATAAAGAGGGGAACCCAAAAAAATTTCAAAAAGGAAAGTGAAAGTGTTAGAGACAAGCATTGTTGAAGTGGGAGAGCTCCTTGAACTTTGTTCATGCTCACGGCAACTTTGTGAATCTTGATTACAGAAACTTTTCAATAAAAATAACTATCCACTTGTACAATTCCATTGTATTATAAAAATAATGTGCCAAGGTTTGCCTTTAGGATGTTTACATTTGCTTGATGGTTTGTACGTTGCAGGACAGAAACTTTGGCTGTAGTGCGTGAATTTTAGTTTTTTACTGGAACGTCAAATAGTTCTGATTCTTTTTGAACTGTCTTTCTGTACAAATTGTTTATTTTTCCTAATTTTGGCAGAATTTTTCAAGTATCAGAAGTATGGTGAATGTTCAGATTGTTACAGACTGTTCTGTTTTAGACAGATTCTGTTTTTGATGCATAGTTTGCTTGTTTTGATGAAACTATCAATTTATATTAGTGTATTAAGCCATGAAAAAGTTATACTACAGTAGACACAATGCAAAAACAAAATATGAATTGGTTTGCAACAGTACTTAGAGTAGTGATTTTCTGTATTATACTAACGGATCTTACCGAGTTTTCTGTTGAAGTTTTGTGTGGATGAAGTGTTCGATGATCTAGAAGGTCTCGATGTGAGAAGAAGGAAGAGAGGCAAGAGCTCAATCTTGGGGATGCCCGAGGCACCCCAAGTAAATATTCAAGGAGACTCAAGCGTCTAAGCTTGGGGATGCCCCGAAAGGCATCCCCTCTTTCTTCAACAAGTATCGGTATGTTTTCGGATTCGTTTCGTTCATGCGATATGTGCAATCTTGGAGCGTCTTTTGCATTTAGTTTTCATTTTTATTTTATGCACCATGCTGGTATGAGATAGTCCTTGGTTGATTTATGGAATGCTCTTTGCACTTCACTTATATCTTTTGAGTATGGCTTTATAGAATGCTTCATGTGCTTCACTTATATCATTTGAAGTTTGGATTGCCTGTTTCTCTTTACATAGAAAACCGCCATTTGTAGAATACTATTTTGCTTCACTTAGATTTGTTAGAGCACGGGCATATCTTTTGTAGAAAGAATTAAACTCTCTTGCTTCACTTATATCTATTTAGAGAGAGGACAGGAACTGGTCATTCACATGGTTAGTCATAAAATCCTACATAAACTTGTAGATCGCTGAATATGATATGTTTGATTCCTTGCAATAGTTTTGTGATATAAAGATGGTGATATTAGAGTCATGCTAGTGAGTAGTTGTGGATTGTAGAAATACTTGTGTTGAAGTTTGTGATTCCCATAGCATGCATGTATGGTGAACCGTTATGTGATGAAGTCGGAGCATGATTTATTTATTGATTGTATTCCTTATGAGTGGCGGTCGGGGACGAGCGATGGTCTTTTCCTACCAATATATCCACCTAGGAGCGTGCGTGTAGTACTTTGTTTCGATGACTAATAAATTTTTGCAATAAGTATGTGAGTTCTTTATGACTAATGTTGAGTCCATGGATTATACGCACTCTCACCCTTCCACCATTGCTAGCCTCTCTAGTACCGCACAACTTTCGCCGGTACCATAAAACCCACCTTATATCTTCCTCAAAGCAGCCACCAGACCTACCTATCATGGCATTTCCATAGCCATTCTGAGATATATTTCCATGCAACTTTCATCATCATCATATACATGACCTGAGCATTCATTGTCATATTGCTTTGCATGATCGTAAGATAGCTAGCATGATGTTTTCATGGCTTGTCCATTTTTTGATGTCATTGCTACGCTAGATCATTGCACATCCCGGTACACCACAGGAGGCATCCATATAGAGTCATACTTTGTTCTAGACATTGAGTTGTAAGTAAATAAAACTGTGATGATCATCATTATTAGAGCATTGCCCCAGTGAGGAAAGGATGATGGAGACTATGATTCCCCCATAAGTCGGGATGAGACTCCGGACTTTACAAAAAAATAAAAGAGGCCAAAGAAGCCCACCAAAAAAATAAAAAAATAAAAAAATGAGAGAAAAAGAGAGAAGGGGCAATGTTACTATCCTTTTACCACACTTGTGCTTCAAAGTAGCACCATGTTCTTCATATAGAGAGTCTCTTGAGTTATCACTTCCATATACTAGTGGGAATTTTCATTATAGAACTTGGCTTGTATATTCCAACGATGGGCTTCCTCAAATGCCCTAGGTCTTCATGAGAAAGCAAGTTGGATGCACACCCACTTAGTTTCAGCTTGAGCTTTCATATACTTATAGATCTAGTGCATCCGTTGCATGGCAATCCCTACTCACTCACATTGATATCTATTAATGGGCATCTCCATAGCCCGTTGATACGCCTAGTTGATGTGAGACTATCTTCTCCTTTCTGTCTCCTCCACCATCATATTCTATTACACCTATAGTGCTATGTCCATGGCTCACACTCATGTATTGCGTGAAAGTTGAAAAGGTTTGAGAACGTCAAAAGTATGAAACAATTGCTTGGCTTGTCATCGGGGTTGTGCAGGATTTGAATATTTTGTGTGGTGAAGATGGAGCATAGCCAGACTACATGATTTTGTAGGGATAACTTTCTTTGGCCATGTTATTTTGGAAATACATGATTGCTTTATTAGTATGCTTGAAGTATTATTGTCTTTATGTCAAAGGATAGATTATTGCTTTGAATCACTCGTGTCTTAATATTCATGCCATGATTAGACATATGATCAAGTTTATGCTAGGTAGCATTCCACATCAAAAATTATTTTTTTATCATTTACCTACTCGAGGACGAGCAGGAATTAAGCTTGGGGATGCTGATACGTCTCCGTCGTATCTATAATTTTTGATTGTTCCATGCCAATATTATTCAACTTTCATATACTTTTTGGCAACTTTTTATATTATTTTTGGGACTAACATATTCATCCAGTGCCCAGTGCCAGTTCCTGTCTGTTGCATGTTTTTGGTTTCGCAGAATATCCATATCAAACGGAGTCCAAACGGGAAAAAAACGGACGAAGCTTATTTTTGGAAAATATGGAAAATTTGGAAGGAAAATCAACGCGAACTAGTGCCCGAGGTGGTCACGAGGCGGGGGGGCGCGCCTGCCCCCTGGGCGCGCCCCTACCCTCGTGAGCCTACCATAAGGCGGTTGACGCTCTTCTTTTGCCGCGAGAAAGCTAATATTTTGAAAAAATCATAGCGAAGGTTTCGGGCCAATCGGAGTTACGGATCTCCATATATACACGAAATGGTGAAACAAAGCCAGAAGAGAACACAGAAATAGAGAGAGACAGAGAGATAGATCCAATCTCGGAGGGGCTCTCACCCCTCCCACACCATGGGAGCCAAGGACTAGAGGGGAAACCCTTCTCCCATCTAGGGAGGAGGTCAAGGAAGAAGAAGAAGAAGAAGGGGGCCCTCTCCCCCTTGCTTCCGGTGGCGCCGGAGCGCTGCCGGGGCCATCATCATCACCGCCATCTTCACCAACAACTTCACCGCCATCATCACCAACTCTTCCCCCCTCTATGCAGTGGTGTAACCTCTCTCTTACCCGCTGCAATCTCTACTTAAACATGGTGCTCAATGCTATATATTATTTCCCAATGATGTATGGCTATCCTATGATGTTTGAGTAGATCTGTTTTGTCCTAATGGCTATTTGATGATCAAGATTGTTTTGAGTTGAATGTTTTATTATTGGTGCTGTCCTATGGTGCTCTCCGTGTCGCGCAAGTGTGAGGGATACCCGTTGTAGGGTTTGCAATATGTTCATGATTTGCTTATGGTGGGTGGCGTGAGTGACAGAAGCATAGACCCGAGTAAGTAGGTTGTTTGTGTATGGGATAAAGGGGACTTGATACTTTAAAGCTATGGTTGGGTTTTACCTTAATGAATCTTTAGTAGTTACGGATGCTTGCTAGAGTTCCAATCATAAGTGCATATGATCCAAGTAGAGAAAGTATGTTAGCTTATGCCTCTCCATAAAATAAAATTGCAATAATGATTACCGGTATAGTTATCGATTGCCCAGGGACAAATAACTTTCTTGTTGACAAAAGCTCTCTACTAAAACTAATTTAGTTGTGTCTTTATCTAAACAACCCCTAGCTTTTATTTTCATGTTCTTTACTTTCTTGCAAGCTTACCCTAAAACACCTACAAAGTACTTCTACTTTCATACTTGTTCTAGGTAAAGCGAACGTCAAGCGCGCGTAGAGTTGTATCGGTGGTCGATAGAACTTGAGGGAATATTTGTTCAACCTTTAGCTCCTCGTTGGGTTCGACACTCTTACTTATCGAAAGAGGCTACCATTGATCCCCTATACTTGTGGGTTATCAATACCTACCACTTGCTTATCATGGCTCCCATATTGTTAAGCCAAGCGTCTAACCCACCTTGTCCTAGAAAACCGTTGTTTGGCTATGTTACCGCTTTGCTCAGCCCCTCTTATAGCGTTGTTAGTTGCAGGTGAAGATTGGAGTTTGTTCCTTGTTGGAACATGTTTATTGTTGCGATATCACAATATCTCTTATTTAATTAATGCATCTATATACTTGGTAAAGGGTGGAAGGCTCGACCTTATGCCTGGTGTTTTGTTCCACTCTTGCCGCCCTAGTTTATGTCATATCGGTGTTATGTTCCTGGTTTTTTCGTTCCTTACACGGTTGGGTTATAATGGGAACCCCTTGACAGTTCGCCTTGAATAAAACTCCTCAAGCAAGGCCCAACATTGGTTTTACCATTTGCCACCTAGCCTCTTTTTCCCTTGGGTTCCGCGGACTCAAGGGTCATCTTTATTTAAACCCCCCCGGGCCAGTGCTCCTCTGTGTGTTGGTCCAAACTAGAGCCCTGTGCAGCGCCCCCTCGGGGAAACTCGAGGTTTGGTTTTAGTTGTATGGAGCGCTCATCTGAGTGTGCCCTGAGAATGAGATATGTGCAGCTCCTATCGGGATTTGTCGGCACATTCGGGCGGTGTTGCTGGACTTGTATTACCATTGTCGAGGATGTCTTGTAACCGGGATGCCGAGTCTGATCTGATTGTCTTGGGAGAAGGAATATCCTTCGTTGACCATGAGAGCTTGTGCTGGGCTAAGTTGGGACAACCCTGCAGGGATTTGAACTTTAGAAAGCCGTGCCCGCGGTTATGGGCAGATGGGAATTTGTTAATGTCTGGTTGTAGAAAATCTGAAACTTAACTTAATTAAAATGCATCAACCGCGTGTGTAACCGTGATGGTCTCTTCTCTGCGGAGTCCAGGAAGTGAACACGGTGTTGGAGTAATGCTTGACGTAGGCTGTTCTAGGATCACATCTTGATCATAGTTGTTCGATCGTGCCTTTGCCTTCTCTTCTCGCTCTCATTTGCGTATGTTATCCACCAAATATGCTAGTCCCTTGCTGCAGCTCCACCTCATACCTTTTACCCTACCTATAAGCATAAATAGTCTTGATCGCGAGGGTGTGAGATTGTTGAGTCCCCGTGACTCATAGATACTTCCAAAACCAGTTTGCAGGTGCCGATGATATCGTGCAGGTGACGCAACCGAGCTCAAGGAGGAGCTCGATGAGATTCGCGTCCGTTATGTTGTTCCGTTTCCAGTTGATTAGTAGTGGAGCCCAGTTGGGACGATCAGGGATCTGTGTAGCTTTTGGGGTAGTCTTCTTTTATTTTGGTTCCGTAGTCGAACCTTGATTGTATCTGGATGATGTAATGCTTTATTCATGTATTGTGTGAAGTCGCGATTAGAAGCCAGCTATGTATCTCTTTCCCTTATGTATTACATGGGTTGTGTGAAGATTACCTCACTTGCGACATTGCTTTCAATGCGGTTATGCATCTAAGTTGTGCTTCGACACATGGGAGATATAGCCGCATCGAGGGCGTTACAAAAATCGCAGTAGTTCTCCCGGTGCTAGCTTAGCCGATATAACGGAACGTAAGGTACCAAAACATGGGAGCCGGGAAAACCCAACATTTGACCAAATACATGATTCAGAGCTGATGCATATAAGGCCAAACTCGCAACGCCGAACACTCCCTAAGGTATTTGGTCTTTATAACATATGTCGGGCTGAATAATGCCCTTAATAATAAACCCTGAGTGTCCAGGTATGTGCAATATCCTGATGTGGCCACATACCAATAACGTCAGCATCCTTCTCGGTTGTATTGAGTATCCGGAGGATGTGAACAACAAGAGACAGTAAAAAAAGGTTTACGCAGGGTCTTAATCTGAAAAGAAACCTTTGAGCGGGTCCCTGCTGCACGTCTGCGCCTGTGTCTCCATTGTGCCGTGTCCTGGACGGGTACAGCATGATTGTCATCTGTAAAAGAGAAGAACTTAGGTGAAAGTTGCCATGCCAGAAAATTGGTTCTTATCAATAAGCCCTTAAAATTCAAGATAAGTCAAGTTGAGCCGAACTAGCCCTGATTACACGCGGGAAGCCCCTGGTACCGTTTAGGAGGATTTAACCATCAAACTAATCTCATGTATATGTAGTGATGCGCCGGACTCATCTAACCGTGTCCGTGGTCTTGACGACCTATCATTTGTTCTGGTTGGTGAGGCCGTCTAGTGCTCAGCTGTTAAAGCCACTGCACGTTCTTCCGCACGTAGAGAACGCTAAATATTTCCACTAACTATGATGGTGCCACATGGACCGGGCATCTTAAGCTTGAGAGAACCGTAATGCGGCATTGCATTAAAACGAGCAAAAGCCGCTCTTCCGAGTAGTGCTTGATAGCCACTTCGGAATGGAGTGATGTAGAAAGTTAACTTTTCGCTTCGGAAGTTGTCGGAAGAACCGAATACAACCTCTAGTAATAGAGAGCCCGTGCAGCGGGCCTCTTGCCTGGTATTACTCCCTTGAAGGTAGTATTGCTGCGGCTGATTTTGTCGGGTCTATCCCCATTTTGTGGACTGTGTCCTGATATATCAGATTTAGACCACTGCCGCCGTCCATAAGGACTCGTGTGAGATGGTATCCATTTATTATTGGGTCTAACACCAAGGCAGCCAATCCTTCATGCTGGATGCTTGTCGCGTGATCCCCGCGATCAGAAGTGCTCTAGCAGGCCAACCATGGGTTGAACTTAGGGGTGATGGGCTCTACGGCGCGTATGTTTTGGAGTGCATGTTTGCTTCTCCTCTTTGTCACGTCGATCATGTTTACTGTTTTAACCTCTGGTGGGAATTTTTTCTGTCCCCCAGTACTTTGCTAGCGAGGCTCGTCCTCGTCTTCGCTTGGTGTCTCCCTCCCCTTGTGTTCGGTGTTTAGCTTACCGGCCTGCTTGAAGACCCAACATTCTCTGTTGGTGTAATTTGCAGGTTTATCGGGGGTGCCATGAATCTGACATAGTTTGTCGAGAATCTTGTTTAGGCTAGATGGTCCATCTCTGCTACCTTTGAAAGGCTTTTTCCGCTGACCTGGTCGAGAGCCCATGAATCCGGCATTTACCGCCGAGGGAGTCATAGATTAGGGGGTCTCTGGACAGCCGGACTATATCCTTTGGCCGAACTGTTGGACTATGAAGATACAAGATTGAAGACTTCGTCCCGTGTCCGGATAGGACTCTACTTGGTGTGGAAGGCAAGCTAGGCAATACGGATATGGATATCTCCTCCTTTGTAACCGACCTTGTGTAACCCTAGCCCCCTCCGGTGTCTATATAAACCGGAGGGTTTTAGTCCGTAGGACAACATACAATCATACCATAGGCTAGGTTCTAGGGTTTAGCCTCTCCAATCTCGTGGTAGATCAACTCTTGTAATACTCATATCATCAGGAATAAATCAAGCAGGACGTAGGGTTTTACCTCCATCAAGAGGGCCCGAACCTGGGTAAAACATCGTGTCCCCTGCCTCCTATTACCATCCGCCTTAGACGCATAGTTCGGGACCCCCTACCTGAGATCCGCTGGTTTTGACACCGACATTGGTGCTTTCATTGAGAGTTACTCTATGTTGTCGCCATTAGGCTTGATGGCTCCTACGATCATCGATGGCGATGCAGTCCAGGGTGAGACTTTTCTCCCCGGACAGATCTTTGTGTTCGGCGGCTTTGCACTGCGGGCCAACTCGCTTGGCCATCTGGAGCAGATAGAAAGTTACGCCCCTGGCCACCAGGTCAGGTTTGGAAGCTTAAACTACACGGCCGATATCCGCGGAGACTTGATCATCGACGGATTCGAGCCCCAGTCTTGTGCGCCACGCGATCACGATGACTACGATTTAGCTCTACCATCGGACAGTGTTTAGGAGATCACGCCGGTAGCCGCTTCGACCCTCAATTCGGAGCCAGTTGCGCCATCCATGGACGGGTGGATAGTGTAACGCCCCGAGTCCGATGCGCCAGGTGTCCTCCAGTTATTCGCTGTTGTTGCCTTGTCTTTTGTTAGTGTGTCGCATCTTGTCATGTCATCATGTGCATTGCATCATCATGTTTTCGAAACTTGCATTAGTCCGGGTTCCCCCAGTTCCGTCCATTGTCCGTTCTGAGCCCAGACACACTTGCACACGCCCACGGCATGTCCGAATTATTATTTTGTAAGTGGCCGGAAAATGTTCTCGGAATGGGATGAAAGTTGACGTGTGGTCTTATTATAGTGCAGATAGTCCGCCTGCCATGTTTCATCGCATTGAGAGTTCATTTGATAGCCCAACCGTTAAACTATAGCGGCATTATAGCCGGGCACACGTCGGACGTTTTCGGTCTCCGGAAACAGTCGTCGGGCCTCCCTCTCTTCTCTTCTCTCAGCTCGAGACCGTCTACACAGCTCACTACCTACCGTCAGGCCCAACCTAGGCTCTCTCGTCAATCAGCAGACCTCCTCGCGCGCGCGTCCGAAAAGCTGTCCCGGACCCGACCCGGACTGTCGCCACCATTGTGTCCGGATCATCCCCAAACATCTACAAAACGTCTCCGTTTTGTTTATTGGGCTTCCTAACCTAGTTTTTTTGAACCGCCCGATTTTGATCGGAGGATCCAAATCTACCCTAAAGTCCCCTCTTTCCATATATATAGAACCCCTAGTCTAAATCTGGACCAAACCCTAAAACCTAGGGCATTTGTCCCTTACCCCGCCGCCGCTGCATCTTCATCGGGATCAATCCCGAGCCAACCCGCGCCTCCTTCCCATCCTCGATTTTTCCACCGAACTAACCAGCCATCTCTCCCTCGATTCATCCATTCCCGCAGTTCCTCCACCCACCAACAGGAGCCGAGCTTTTTCTCCACGACCCCAAGCACTCGATCCATCGAGCCAACCACCTTCTCCCCTTGTTCCATGGCCACCTCCTACTCGAGCAACCAGCGCCCCGCTGCTTTCTCTCCCCTGTTCAATCTGGAGGAGAGGAGCTCCTCCAGGCCCCACCTAGCGCGATGGTCGCCGGCCACCCAAGCATCAGCAGCAGATGAGCATCGCGACCCTCCTCTTCCTCCTGTTTTCTCTTTCTCCTCACCTTCCTCCTCCATCTCTCAACTCCACTCCTCTGCTTCCTTTGTTTCCAGCAGGACCACGAGATGTGCACCGACCCTGTCGTCGCCTGCCTCCGCCGCCCTGGCCCGTTCCCGGCCGGTTTCCGCCGGCGACGCCCCGCACCAGGACCCGCTCGTCTCTGCCGCCGCGCAGCTATGAACCTCGCGCCACTGCATCATCTCCTCGCCGACGGCTGCATCAAGCAGTAGCAGCATGCATGGCTGTCGACTGAGCCCTGCCCGCATTGACCCTCCTCGCCAAGGTCCTCACCGCGCCACCTCCCTGCTTCGCTCCTGCACGAGCAGAGGACGAGGCGCCCGCTCGCCTGCACTTCGCGTTGACCGCAGCCGTCGCCCTGCTTCACGAACGAGGCTGCCACTCGTTGACTTGGTCCTGATCCAGCGAGCCGAGCCCAGCAGCCGGCCTGCCCAGTTCCTTCGCCTCGTGTGGGCCTCCTTGCCTCTCCAAGGCCTAGCCTACCGGCCTCTCTCCTCTGCACCGAACGGGCCAAGCCCATGGGTGAGCCTCACTGCTGCGCCGCCTCCCACTGTTTGGACAACTAGACCCGGCCCGAGATGTATTTTTTTTCCGCAGAATGTTTTAGCTAATTTCCTGAGTACTACCCGTTTTGCAGAATAGTCCCTAGAGTTCATGCATTTAATAACTCACAAATGGTGCATCGGTTTAAAACAATTTAAATATGTAAAATGCTTAGAATTTCATCTAGTTTCATAATATGTCTTTTTCATCCATGTTTAAAATGTTTAAATTGCTGTTTGTGTAGATTTACTATTATGCCATGTTAAAATGCTTTAATTCATAACTTAATAACCAGAGCTTCGAATTTAATAATCTTTATATGTAAATGGGGTAGAAAAATGCCTAGTTTAACATGGTCTACTTGTTTTGCATGTTTAACAACTCTAAAATTGTGTTTAGGGCAGAACCGCACCAAATCTAAAATATGCATATGGGGATTTACCGGAATTGTTGTTCGTTGTTTCCGGCCTCATTTAAACTTGCCTAGATAGGTAGTTTTGTTGTGTTTCACCCCTTGCCATGTTAAGAACATTTAATATTCCTGGGTACATAACGAGATCGAACTAAATAACTTGTCGTGGTGTTTCGTCAATATGCAACTCGATTGATCTCCACTTAATTTGTAGAATTGCTTGTGCACTTTGCCATGCCATGCCTCTTTAAACTCGACATGCATCATACTTGATTGCGCATCGTGCCATGATTATGTGATGGTTGTTTTACTATATTGTTTGCTTTCTTTCCGGTGTTGCTTCTTCGGGTTGGTTCCGATAACGTTGCATTGGTGAGGATCCGTTCGACTATGTCCGTTTATCTTCTTCATGGACTTGTTCTTCTTCCTTGCGGCATCTCAGGCAAGATGATCATACCCTCGAAATCACTTCTATCTTTACTTTGCTAGTTGCTTGCTCTTTTGCTATGCCTATGCTACGATACCTACCACTTGCTTATCATGCCTCATATATTGTTGAACCAAGCCTCTAACCCACCTTGTCCTAGCAAACCGTTGATTGGCTATGTTACCGCTTTGCTCAGCCCCTCTTATAGCATTGTTAGTTGCAGGTGAAGATTGAAGTTTGTTCCTGGTTGGAATATGGAGATGTTGTTCCTTGTTGGAACATGTTTACTTGTTGGGATATCACAATATCTCTTATTTAATTAATGCATCTATATACTTGGTAAAGGGTGGAAGGCTCGGCCTTATGCCTGGTGTTTTGTTCCACTCTTGCCACCCTAGTTTCCGTCATATCGGTGTTATGTTCCCGGATTTTGCGTTCCTTACGCGGTTGGGTAATAATGGGAACCCCTTGATAGTTCGCCTTGAATAAAACTCCTCCAGCAATGCCCAACCTTGGTTTTACCATTTGCACTAACAACCTACCACCTTCCCTTGGGTTCTGCAGACTCAAGGGTCATCTTTATTCTAACCCCCACCACCCCGGGCCAGTGCTCCTCTGAGTGTTGGTCCGAACTAGAGTCCTGTGCAGCGCCCCCTCGGGGAAACTCAAGGTTTGGTTTTAGTTGTATGGAGAGCTCATCTGAGTGTGCCCTGAGAACGAGATATGTGCAGCTCCTATCGGGATTTGTCGGCACATTCGGGCGGTGTTGCTGGTCTTGTTTTAACCTGTCGAAGTGTCTTGAAGAACCGAGATACCGAGCCTGAACGGAACGTCTCGGGAGGAGGTCTATTCCTTTGTTGACCGTGAGAGCTTGTCATGGGTTAAGTTGGGACACCCCTGCAGGAATTTGAACTTTCGAAAGCCGTGCCCGCGGTTATGGGCAGATGGGAATTTGTTAATGTCCAGTTGTAGATAACTTGAACCTTCACTTAATTAAAATGAATCAACAGTGTGAGTTACCGTGATGGTCTCTTCTCGGCGGAGTCCGGGAAATGAACACGGTGTTGGAGTAATGCTTGTCATAGGTTGCCCCCTAGTTATTCGACCGTGCCTTGCCTTCTCTTCTTGCTCTCTTTTGCGAATAGGTTAGCCACCTTATATGCTAGTCGCTTGCTGCAGCTCCACATATTTTTTCCTTGCCTTACCTTTAAGCTTAAATAGTCTTTATCGGGAGGGTGTGAGATTGCTGAGTCCCCGTGGCTCACAGATACTTCCAAAACCAGCTTGCAGGTGCCGATGAGTCCGTGCAGATGATGCAACCAAGCTCTAGGAGGAGCTCGATGAAGATCTTGTCCTTTGTGTTGTTTCGTTCTAGTTGATTAGTAGTGGAGCCCAGTTGGGGTCGATCGGGGACCTTGTCGCATTTGGGGTTCTTCTTTTGTTTTGGTTCTATAGTCGGACCTTGATTTTATTTGGATGTTGTAATGCTTTATTCATGTAATTGTGTGAAGTGGCGATTGTAAGCCAACTATGTATCTCTGTCCCTTATATATTACATGGGTTGTGTGAAGATTACCTCACTTGCGACATTGCTTTCAATGCGGTTATGCCTCTAAGTCGTGCTTCGACACGTGGGAGATATAGCCGCATCGAGGGCGTTATAAGTTGGTAATCAGAGCCTTCCCCGACCTTAGGAGCCCCATTGCTTGATCGTTTTTAGCAGCCGTTGTTGAGTCTAGAAAAATGTTTTGAGTCATTTAGGAATTATATATCGGAGAGTTTAGGAATTCTTTTTACTCCCAGTCTCCTCATCGCTCTGGTAAGGCATCCTGACGTAGAGTTTTGACTCTTCTCTTCTCAAATTTCACTAAACAAAATTTTAGGATCACGCGGGTATCTTGGAATCGTTCCGATGGTTTTGTGACGAGAACATTGTCTTGGTGCCTCCTGTCAGGGGTTTTGTGGAAGTGTCCCGGGGAGTTGAGCTCTGAGGTGTTGTCGTCATAATTTTATCGTTGCAGTTCTGGAATACCTGAGTTTAGTATGCCGACATCAAAAATCTCTTTTATGCAGTTCGTTGGTGAGATAACCTCGACGCCACCCAGTACTGGGGCGGGAGTTCGGGAGTATTTCCATAACTCGTATAACGGATGCTTTTCGAAGGTTGAGGTAGACGATTTCCGAAGGCTTCTTGGTTATGTGTTAAAGGATGGATACAGCTGGATGTAGGATTTGTTAGTTTTGGGTGAGATTTTATGCTTCCCCTGTATCCCCAACACCTAATTGCATAACCAGGAAAATTTCGGGAGTTTCATTGGTGGGAATTCAAGTAGCTCTTAGGATATCTTTCCAACAGATGTATGATATGAAATTGGGGTTCGACGTCTAGTGGTCCGCCTATCCACGGTTGGTTTTACAGTGGTCTCGTTGTGTCTTAAAGATTCCTTGGCTATGCCGACTCGGGGACGCTTCGTATGTCATGTGCACTACCTTGGACATGATGGTGCTGTACGATCGAGCCCGTGTAGGCCCCACCACGAAAACTTCGGACGAAATCTCTATCATATGTTTGTTCCGGCTTATTCTGCTAGCCAATCCTTTGTTTTGTTTTGAGTTGAGGTATTCGAGTTGCTTCAATGTCTAGTGTTGATTCCATGTCTTTTCCTAAATGGTGTTCTCATATTCCGATGTGAATACTAATCCTTCTTGATAATTGAGATTGTCATGTCAATCCTTTTCAACCGGCGAGATATTCTCTTCAATTGGATCCGATCACTTCAACTTTTGCAAGATCAATTATCAGTTCTTCTCAACGGTGTTTGCTTCATCCGTTCCAAGTTGCCTTTGTTTTTCCCGCCCACCCACCCTTTTTCTTCGATGACTTAGATTTCTTAATCTAGTATCATCTTATTGATGAGAAGCCTATCCATTATTTTTCCTTCAATATTCTTATCCGGTGATTCTCATGAAGATCCTAACGGAGATTCTAGTTTATCTTTCTTCATTCTTTTTCTTCTGTGGTGGATTCTAGTCAAGCTTTGCTGATCATAGCCTTTCCTCGTGTCAATGCTTTCTCATGCTGGTGCAATTCATAATCATTCACCTCTCGCTATTCAATTGTTCCAGAGTGCTCAAGATATCCCGAAGATTCGTGTTTCCACTCTGCAGTCGTTCAAGATCTTTCGAGGATGTTATCTCATTCAAGTCATTTAATTCAACCGGCGCAATCTATCTTTTAAATCATTCAACGATGTCTCTTTTGAGTGGGCCCTAACCCACATGTCTTTTCCCAGGATCTTACCTGACTCTTCTTATTTTCCCGGAGCTATCCTAAATTATTTTGAAGTTTGACGTAAGAATGATTCATCATCAGTCATATGTATTTCTCCAAGATCTGTCAAATTCTTCCATCATTGGCTCAACCTTTTCTAATTTTCATTCCGGAGTGTCTCAACAATTCTCAGTGGTGGTTCTCGTCATCATTCTCAACATTTGAAGACCGAAGAAGATTTTCTATTAAATCTTGCTCCTTTCTCTTCAAGATTTATGGCTCTAGCTTTGTGCCATCCTCTCATAATGGGTTTTGATTGTGAGAATTCTTTCACCCACCTGGAGCATTTCATGAGTTGTTCCCAATTTTTTTCCTCCGAAGGCCATCTTTTCAAATATTATTCATTCTCAGCTTTCAGCTATCATTCTCCAAATCTTACCGGTGCATCATTCAAATATCCTCTAATCAACTCGTGATTTTTCGTTCACTTGCATCTAAATTCTCTCAAGTTTCTTCGTTCATTTCATAATTCTTCCCGGTGTTTCTTTACCTTTTACTTCGTTCTTTTCCAATTCATAGGGTGGTTCGTCGAAGACCTTCTCAAATTTATGCAATATCTATCTTAATCCTTTCTACGAGAATAAGTAGTATGCCAAATCCGTTGTTTGTCATCAATTTAAATTGGTGAAGGATAAGCATAATGTAATTCTTATTCTTGTTTCATCAAGTAAATTCAATTCTTTATTCCAGAGGTTCATCGTATCACATTCTCAGTTCGAGATGCTTCATCTTTCTTTTCCAGAGTTCCTAGATTTTCCGCATTATCTCGTCGTGAAGATCCATCTAAATCATTACAAGGATTCACCTTGTGTTTTCAACTTCTCTTTCCTTCTGCTTGATCATTCTTTTGTTTACCGGAGTTCTTCATGAAGGTTCTCCATGATGGTTCATCAAGGATTTAATTCCTTCTCGTAGTGTTCATTGAGATTCTTTTCAAAGGAGTTCAAGCATTCTCCATCTTGCAGTCCGGAGTGCAATTCTTTCTATCGTATCACTGGAGGTGGTATTATGTAATTCTTGATAATTTGAGTTCATGTTTCATGATTCATAGGTTGTTAAGAATGGGTTATCTTAAATCCATCAATCTCTTCGTTGGAGTTATCTGGAGTCATATTTCACCTAAAGCTTTTCCTAAGGATTAATGTTATTAATGGTGATAATATATGATCCAAGTTCTTCATTTATCCTCCCGGTGAAATATTTTCTCGTCTCCTTGTTCATACCAATCCAATTCTTTTTCCCGTGAGTGGCAGGTTGTCACCTCATAATTTGAGATGTATTCTATAAGACCATATCAAGCTTATTCTTTTCGTTGTTGGTTTTACAACAACTCTGTTCTAACATTTGTTGTAACTGTGCTCTCTCAAGATCTTGTTTCCCTTCGTTCCGGAGGCATTGTGATATTGCTCTCTCCAACCCATCTTCTTGCTTTGTCAGGATCGTGTTCTTTTCGTCCTTATCCTTTTAACCGGAGTGTCGTGCCCGCTTTTCGAGTTCTTCCCATCCTGTCAAGTTTTGCCTCCCTTCTCAACCGGAGTGCCGCCTGAAATCGTTCTTACCCTTTGTGCCATTCTTTCAATAGTTCCGGAGGCAGTGTATTGTTGTTTTCATCAAGTATCCCCTCATCTTGTCAAATTCATGTTCAATTCCTTCCATTTACAGTCGGAATGCTGTCCAAATTATATCATTCTTAATCCTTCTCTATCTTGTTTTAACCGGAGTGGTTTCAATATATATCTTGCCCTTCAACCTCAAGGTTTTTCGCAATGTTCTTTGTCCCTCTTTTCTAACGGAGTTTTTCGACTTGGTTCACCTTCGTTGTATTCTTTTCTCGAATTTGTTCAACCTCGCAAGGTTCTTTGGTTTCACTCATTTGTCAAAGAAGCAACTTAGTTTTACCTCTTCTCTTTCTCTTCTGTTTTCCCTCCGGTGCCATTCTAGATCTCGGGACGAGATCCTCTCGTAGTGGTGGAGTGTTGTAACGCCCCGAGTCCGATGCGCCAGGTGTCCTCCAGTTATTCGCTGTTGTTGCCTTGTCTTTTGCTAGCGTGTTGCATCTTGTCATGTCATCATGTGCATTGCATCATCATGTTTTCGAAACTTGTCCGTTCTGAGCCCAGACACACTTGCACGCGCCAACGGCATGTCCGAATTATTATTTTGTTAGTGGCCGGAAAATGTTCTTGGAATGGGATGAAAGTTGACGTGCGGTCTTATTATAATGTAGATACTCCGCCTGCCTAGTTTCATCGCATTCGGAGTTCGTTTGATAGCCCAACCGTTAAACTATAGCGGCATTATAGCCGGGCACACGTCGGACGTTTTCGGTCTCCGGAAACAGTCGTCGGGCCTCCCTCTCTTCTCTTCTCTCAGCTCGAGACCGTCTACATAGCTCACTACCTACCGTCAGGCCCAACCTAGGCTCTCTCGTCAGTCCGCGGACCTCCTCGCACGCGCATCCAAAAAGCTGTCCCGGACCCGACCCGGACTGTTGCCACCATTGTGTCCGGATCATCCCCAAACATCTACAAAACATCTCCGTTTTGTTTATTGGGCTTCCTAACCTAGTTTTTCTTGAACCGCCCGATTTTGATCGGCGGGTCCAAATCTACCCTAAACTCCCCTCTTTCCATTTATATAGAACCCCTAGTCTAAATCTGGACCAAACCCTAAAACCTAGGGCATTTGTCCCTTACCCCGCCGCCGCCGCATCTTCATCGGGATCTATCCCGAGCCAACCCGCGCCTCCTTCCCCTCCTCGATTTTGCCACCGAACCAACCAGCCTCCTCTCCCTCGATTCATCCATTCCCGCAGTTCCTCCACCCACCAACAGGAGCCCGAGCTTTTTCTCCACGACCCCAAGCACTCGATCCATCGAGCCAACCACCTTCTCCCCTTGATCCATGGCCACCTCCTACTCGAGCAACTAGCGCCCCGCTGCTTTCTCTCCCCTGTTCAATCCGGAGGAGAGGAGCTCCTCCAGGCCCCACCTAGCGCGATGGTCGCCGGCCACCCAAGCATCAGCAGGAGATGAGCATGGTGACCCTCCTCTTCCTCTTGTTTTCTCTTTCTCCTCGTCTTCCTCCTCCATCTCTCAACTCCACTCCTCTGCTTCCTTTGTTTCTAGCAGGACCACGAGATGTGCACCGACCCTGTCGTTGGCTGCCTCCGCCGCCCTGGCCCATTCCCGACCGGTTTCCGCCGGCGACGCCCCGCACCAGGACCCGCTCGTCTCTCCCACCGCGCAGCTCTGAACCTCGCGCCCCTGCGTCATCTCCTCGCTGACGGCTGCATCAAGAAGCAGCAGCGTGCATGGCTGTCGACTGAGCCCTGCCCGCGTTGACCCACCTTGCCAAGTCCCTCACCGCGCCACCTCCCTGCTTCGCCTGCGCTTCGCGTTGACCACAGCCGTCGCCCTGCTTCACAAACGAGGCCGCCACTCGTTGACTTGGTCCAGATCCAGCGAGCCGAGCCCAGCAGCCGGCCTGCCCAGTTCCTTCGCCTCGCGTGGGCCTCCTTGCGTCTCCAAGGCCCAGCCTGCCGGCCTCTCTCCTCTCCACCGAACGGGCCAAGCCCATGGGTGAGCCTCACTGCTGCGCCCCCTCCCACTATTGGGCCAACCAGACCCGGCCTGAGATGTATTTTTTTCCGCAGAACGTTTTCCGCAGACCACTACCCGTTTTGTAGAATAGTCCCTAGAGTTCATGCATTTAATAACTCACAAATGGTGCATCGGTTTAAAACAATTTAAATATGTAAAATGCATAGAATTTCATCTAGTTTCATAATATGTCTTTTTCATGCATGTTTAAAATGTTTAGATTGCTGTTTGTGTAGATTTACTATTATGCCATGTTAAAATGCTTTAATTCATAGCTTAATAACCGTAGCTCCAAATTTAATAATCTTTATATGTAAATGGGGTAGAAAAATGCCTAGTTTAACATGGTAAACTTGTTTTGCATGTTTAACAACTCTAAAATTGTGTTTAGGGCAGAACCGCACCAAATCTAAAATATGCATATGGGGATTTGCCGGAATTGTTGTTCGTTGTCTCCGGCCTCATTTAAACTTGCCTAGATAGGTAGTTTTGTTGTGTTTCACCCCTTGCCATGTTAAGAAAATTTAATATTCCTGGGTACATAACCAGATCAAACTAAATAACTTGTCGTGGTGTTTCGTCAATATGCAACTCGTTGCATATTGATCTCCACTTAATTTGTAGAATTGCTTGTGCACTTTGCCATGCCATGCCTCTTTAAACCGGACATGCATCATACTTGATTGCGCATCCTGCCATGATTATGTGATGGTTGTTTTACTATATTGTTTGCTTTCTTTCCGGTGTTGCTTCTTCGGGTTGGTTCCGATAACGTTGCGTTTGTGAGGATCCGTTCGACTACGTCCGTTTGTCTTCTTCATGGACTCGTTCTTCTTCCTTGCGGGATCTCAGGCAAGATGATCATACCCTCGAAATCACTTCTATCTTTGCTTTGCTAGTTGCTCGCTCTTTTTCTATGCCTATGCTACGATACCTACCACATGCTTATCATGCCTCCTATATTGTTGAACCAAGCCTCTAACCCACCTTGTCCTAGCAAACCGTTGATTGGCTATGTTACCGCTTTGCTCAGCCCCTCTTATAGCGTTGTTAGTTGCAGGTGAAGATTGAAGTTTGTTCCTGGTTGGAACATGGAGATGTTGTTCCTTGTTGGAACATGTTTACTTGTTCGGATATCACAATATCTCTTATTTAATTAATGCATCTATATACTTGGTAAAGGGTGGAAGGCTCGGCCTTATGCCTTGTGTTTTGTTCCACTCTTGATGCCCTAGTTTCCGTCATATCAGTGTTATGTTTCCGGATTTTGCGTTCCTTACGCAGTTGGGTAATAATGGGAACCCCTTGACAGTTCGCCTTGAATAAAACTCCTCCAGCAATGCCCAACCTTGGTTTTACCATTTGCACTAACAACCTACCACCTTCCCTTGGGTTCTGCAGACTCAAGGGTCATCTTTATTCTAACCCCCCCCCCCCCCGGGCCAGTGCTCCTCTGAGTGTTGGTCCGAACTAGAGTACTGTGCACCGCCCCCTCGGGGAAACTCGAGGTTTGGTTTTAGTTGTATGGAGAGCTCATCTGAGTGTGCCCTGAGAACGAGATATGTGTAGCTCCTATCGGGATTTGTCGGCACATTCGGGCGGTGTTGCTGGTCTTGTTTTAACCTGTCAAAGTGTCCTGAAGAACCGAGATACCTAGCCTGATCGGAACATCTTGGGAGGAGGTCTATTCCTTCATTGACCGTGAGAGCTTGTCATGGGCTAAGTTGGGACTCCCCTGCAGGAATTTGAACTTTCGAAAGCCGTGCCCGCGGTTATGGGCAGATGGGAATTTGTTAATTTCTGGTTGTAGATAACTCGAACCTTAACTTAATTAAAATGAATCAACAGTGTGAGTTACCATGATGGTCTCTTCTCGGTGGAGTCCGGGAAGTGAACACGGTGTTGGAGTAATGCTTGTCGCAGGTTGCCCCCCTAGTTATTCGACCGTGCCTTGCCTTCTCTTCTCGCTCTCTTTTGCGAATAGGTTAGCCACCTTATATGCTAGTCGCTTGCTGGAGCTCCACATATTTTTTCCTTGCCTTAGCTTTAAGCTTAAATAGTCTTGATCGTGATGGTGTGAGATTGCTGAGTCCCCGTGGCTCACAGATACTTCCAAAACCAGCTTGCATGTGCCGATGAGTCCGTGCAGATGACGCAACCAAGATCTAGGAGGAGCTCGATGAAGATCTTGTCCTTTGTGTTGTTTCGTTCTAGTTGATCAGTAGTGGAGCCCAGTTGGGGTCGATCGGGGACCGTGTCGCATTTGGGGTTCTTCTTTTGTTTTGGCTCCGTAGTCGGACCTTGATTGTATTTGGATGTTGTAATGCTTTATTCATGTAATTGTGTGAAGTGGCGATTGTAAGCCAACTATGTATCTCTGTCCCTTATATATTACATGGGTTGTGTGAAGATTACCTCACTTGCGACATTGCTTTCAATGCAGTTATGCCTCTAAGTCGTGCTTCGACATGTGGGAGATATAGCCGCATCAAGGGCGTTATAGATAGACCCCGCCACAGAGGCCTTATCCTCAGCGGCGATCTAGCCGAACATCGACCTTACCCTTCACGAGAGCCGTGTTGCCAAACTACTGGACCCTTCTCCGGCCACGGACTCCGAACCGCCTGCGCCCGTTCCTATCGAATCTGATTCGGCGCCGATCATGGAGTTTACCTCCGCGGATATTTTTCAGCACTCGCCCTTCGGCGACATACTGAACTCATTAAGGTCTCTCTCCTTGTCAGGAGGATCCTGGCCGGACTATGTCCAGCAGGATTGGGATGCGGATGACGAAGAAATTCACCACCCACCCACCACCCACTTAGTAGCCACTATCGATGACTTAACCGACATGCTTGACTTCGACTCCGAAGACATCGACGGTATGGACGATGATGCAGGAGGCGAAGAGGAACCACTACCCATAGGGCACTGACAGCCACCTCATCTTATGACATATACATGGTGGACACACCCAAAGAAGGAAATGGCGATGGGACAGCGGAGGATGACCCCTCCAAGAAGCAATCCAAGCGCCGGCGTCAGCGGCGCCGCTCTAAGTCCTGCCAAGGCAAAAGCGATGATACCGGCACCAGAGATAATAGCACTCCGGACAGTGCCGAAGACAACAACAATCCCCTCCAGCAAGATTTAGAGCAGGAGGATGGAGAAGCCAGCCCTCCTGAGAGAGCGGCAGATGGAGAGGCGGAGGATGATAATTACATGCCTCCCTCCGAAGACGAGGCAAGCCTCGACGATGACGAATTCGTCGTGCCAGAGGATCCCATTGAACAAGAGCGCTTCTAGCGCCGGTTTATAGCCACGGCAAATAGCCTTAAGAAAAAGCAACAGCAGCTTCAAGCTGATCAAGATTTGCTAGCTGACAGATGGGCTGAAGTCCTGGCGGCCGAGGAATATAAACTCGAACGCCCCTCCAAGAGTTACCCAAAGTGCAGGTTGCTACCCCGACTGGAGGAGGAAGCACCAAAACCTACATCCCCGGCGTATGACATGGCTGATCGGCCACCTTGTGGCCGTGACAGAGAGGCAGTCCAGCCAAAAGCTCAGCTCGCACCCCGACGCCATTCAAATAAAAAGGCATGGGGAAATACGCTAGACCTACGAGACATATTGGAGGACAAAGCAAAACATGCAAGATCGATCTACGGACCACGAGGGCGCACCACTAAGCGAGACGATAATCGTCACGCCGGATACAGTAAAAGTAAGTCCGAGTTGCGTCACGATATAGCCCAGTACAGAGGCGCCGCACACCCCTTATGCTTCACAGATGAAGTAATGGATCATCAAATCCCAGAGGGTTTCAAACCCGTAAATATAGAATCATACGACGGCACAACAGATCCTGCGGTATGGATCGAGGATTTCCTCCTGCACATCCACATGGCCCGCGGTGATGACCTACACGCCATCAAATACCTCCCACTCAAACTCAAAGGACCAGCTCGGCATTGGCTCAACAGCTTGCCAGCAGAGTCCATTGGCTGTTGGGAAGATCTGGAAGCCGCATTCCTCGACAAATTTCAGGGCACTTATGTGCGACCACCAGATGCCGATGACTTAAGCCACATAATTCAGCAGCCAGAGGGATCAGCCAGGCAATTCTGGACACGGTTCCTAACAAAGAAAAATTAAATCATCGACTGTTCGGATGCAGAGGCCCTAGCAGCTTTTAAGCACAACATCTGCGACGAATGGCTTGCCCGGCACCTTGGCCAGGAAAAGCCAAAATCTATGGCAGCCCTCACGACACTCATGACCCGCTTTTGTGCGGGAGAGGACAACTGGTTGGCCCGCAGCAATAACATATCAAAGAACCATGGTACTTCGGATACCAAGGACGACAACGGCAGGTCATGTCGCGACAAACATAAGCGCCGCATTAATAGCGACAATACCAAGGATACGGCAGTCAATGCCGGATTCAAAGGCTCTAAACCCGATCAGCAGAAAAAGCCATTCAAAAGAAGCACTCCGGGCCCGTCCAGTTTTGACCGTATACTCGATCGCTCGTGTCAAATACACGGCACCCCCGACAAGCCAGCCAACCACACCAACAAGGATTGTTGGGTGTTCAAGCAGGCCGGCAAGTTAAATGCCAAAAACAAAGATAAGGGGTCACATAGCGATGACGAGGAGGAGCCCCGGCAGCCAAACACCGGAGGACAAAAGAGGTTCCCCCCACAAGTACGGACGGTGAACATGATATACGCAACCCACATCCCCAAGAGGGAGTGGAAGCGTGCGCTCAGGGATGTATATGCGTTGGGGCCAGTCGCCCCAAAGTTCAACCCATGGTCCTCCTGTCCGATCACCTTCGATCGCAGGGACCACCCCACTAGTATCCGTCATGGCGGATTCGCCGCACTGGTCCTAGACCCAATCATTGACGGATTTCACCTCACTCGAGTCCTTATGGATGGTGGTAGCAGCCTGAACCTGCTTTATCAGGGCACAGTGCGCAAAATGGGTATAGACCCCTCAAGGATCAAACCCACAAAAATGACCTTTAAAGGCATCATACCAGGTGTAGAGGCCCATTGCACAGGCTTAGTGACACTGGAACTAGTCTTCGGATCCCCGGATAACTTCCGAAGTGAAGAGTTAATCTTCGATATAGTCTCGTTCCGTAGTGGCTACCATGCATTGCTCGGGCGAACCGCATTTGTGAGATTCAATGCGGTACCACACTATGCATATCTCAAGCTCAAGATGCAGGACCTCGGGGGGTCATCACACTCAATGGAAACACAGAGCGCTTGACGGTGTCCTAGACTAGGGGGTACTCACCACGTCGTCTCCCGATCTATTAGATTGGGCCGAGGACCCCCGTGGCCGTATACTCATGGGCCAGTTCGGACGGCTGCCGCATACAAGGAAGATTCCACAAGACTTGGCGATCAAGACAAGGACTTCCCCCCACCGGCGTATTCGGCTAGGACTCTTGTTATCCTAGGCCTCCGGTGTATTATATAAACCGAGGCCAGGCTAGTCGATAGATATACAATATATACAACAATCATACCATAGGCTAGCTTCTAGGGTTTAGCCTCCTTGATCTCGTGGTAGATCAACTCTTGTACTACCCATATCATCAATATTAATCAAGTAGGAGTAGGGTATTACCTCCATCGAGAGGGCCCGAACCTGGGTAAAAACATCGTGTCCCTTGTCTCCAGTTACCATCCGACCTTGACGCACAGTTCGGGACCCCCTACTCGAGATCCGCCGGTTTTGACACTGACATTGGTGCTTTCATTGAGAGTTCCGCTGTGTGATCGACAAAAGGATCAATGGCTCGCCTGCAGATCAACTGCGACTTCGGTGTCTTCGTCACCAGTTCGACTGGTCACCTTGGTTCAACCAAGAATTGCGCCCCGTGTTCGGATCACCATGTCCGGACAAGGGCCTTCATCAAACATCAACTCCGATCTCTATCAAGATCACGGAGGAATCATCTATGGAGCTCGGGGGCTCAACGTCAACATTGCCCTCAAGCGACCGTGTTGTTTTTCTGGACAGCGAACTCGTATCTGCCACCACCACCTCCTCGAGTATTGCTTTGACGATCGCTTTGGTGGAATTGTGCGGAATTGAGTCTACAACAACCCTGGAAAATTTCGTCGAGTTCCAATGGAGGAATCTCTGGCAATCCACGATATACCGGAGCCCTGTCAAATCTCGACGGGAATTTGGATGAGTTTAGGGCGTGGTGTCCAGCTTCTAGCTCGGACGTCCTTTGGAAGATCCAACCGTTGATCGGCTGCGGAATTCCTATATCTACCACCTCTCAAAATTTCGGCTCGATCCGACTGTCCAAACTCCGGGAACCTTCCGATTAGTACATCACTTTTCGGATCTATTTTCTGCGTGAAAACGAATCCGACCCGAGTTCTTTTTTATGAACAAGATTTCGGACATCCCTTTTGAAGGAAGTTTTGTATGGGGTATTGTGTTTTGTTCCCGAACACATTCCACTAACTGTAAGATCCACTAACTATAAGATCTTTTGAACATGATCTTCAACATCATGCTGGTGTCAAACCAGTCCGGCAATATTACTCCACAGCTGCCGACCTGCGCTAGACACGGCGTCACTTTGTTGAGCCGAGCTCAACTTCTTTGGATCATCACCTTGGCAAGCCGAACAAGAGCCCAGCATCACGAATGATAAATCATCACCAACATCGCCGCCCCACGGATTACACGGAGCGGGCATACCGGCATCGCCGCATGGTCGCTTCATCAAGCCGGCATCGACCACGTCATGACCTGCATCGACAGGGCCGCACTATTGCTTCTTCAAGCTGGTGTCCATCACGCCGACCTACTTCGACTCATCGGTTAACATCGAGGCTTCGACATCTCTTCATCAACCTACTCCGTACACTTCGGCGTCACTAGCCGACCAGCTCCGTCACGTTAGCTGGGCCGAGGGCTTTGCCTCGGCGAGTCAACCTTTACCAGCATTGCCATGCCGTCGTTTTATCGCCCATTAAGCAATGGGTGTGCAGAGCGGGTCCCAATTTTAGGAATAACCTTCCTTCGGATTGCTACAACAAATAAACCAGGTGCTATTAATCCCAGTATTTTTTGCTTGTTTGGATTCAATTTTCCCAAGGAATTATTACTCTGGTTTGTCCGTCATATGTACACAGGTCTATCAAATGGTGGCTGCATTAATGACAGTCGCATGGTGGTTCGGTCAGTTTCCGTACATAGTCCGGCGAACGCCGCATCCGGAGCTCGGACCGACCTGTGAATTCAGGCTTTGCCACGCCTTTACTACATCACGTCGACGCCCTGCATCGACATTGACTTCGGTGCCAGGCCATATTTCTTCTATTCCTCATTTGCATAAATTATTTATTATGCAACATTTTTTTAAATTATCATTAGTACTATTATGTCCGGTTTGCACTATTTTGTGCACAGGAAAATGATCCGGGGACTTCGGCGTCACTCTGCCGGTCTGCATTGACCGTGCTATGTCACCACTTCGGCGTGTCGAGCTCTCCGCTCCGCCACCTTAGGACCAGCTTGGGGGATGGAACCTTGCCTCGCATCAAGCTCGGACCGCGTCATCAATACCGAACACATTAACCAGCTAAGTCGCTTTCATGCTCAAAGCTTTAATTTCTAACTTGTGCTCGATTCGACCAAGCATTATACTTTTTTGGAAAAAAGTTGCTTGTAAAAAATTTCCTTGTCCAAACTTTGTTTGTGACGTATAAATTCAAATACCCCGTTTATTTGGGGGCTTCCTTTATGAAGCTTTTCCTATTACATATGATTATACTTGTATGGCTTCGTTCCTTGTTCATGTATTACGCCACAATATGCACCATATTGACTTAAGCGATTTGCAAGCTGGGTTGCCTCGCTCCTGTGTTTACCCCTACGTTCCCGATTGTTCGGCTAGGGAGTAAAGGGAGCACCTCTGCGATTGTCACGATCGGGTCAACCGAGCCGGAGCTCAGACTGGGTGAAGCCGAAAGCTAGCGCTCTTATAGTTTTCAATGATGGTCGGCACACAACGGAACTCATGAGTACAAAAAATCTATTGCACAAGTCTCATAATAACAATGAGCACTGAAGAAAGGTATCGGTGGGGGTACTATTTTCTTCGAAGATGCTTCTTACACTTCACGGTAATATAGCATAAGTTCCCTGAGAGCGTTTTGTCTGTTACAGCCTTATGGCCTGATTGCCTGGTTGAAACACCGTCGATATTCTCGACCGATGGAGTACATAACACTTTTCGGTCCTTGACCGAAGAGGGAGAAGCTGACGTTCAGTTAAGACGCGTTTAAAGTTCGGTTGAACATAGATATGATATAAGTACTTCGGTACATGCAATCATTCTTCTACCCAAGTCACTTGGGGGCTCTTAAGTTTATTTGAGCCGTTTTATAATAAGTGTTCTTCTTCTTAGTCGTTGCAAAGTTTTATTATTATTTATCACTCCTTTTTTCGACACGAGTGTGCGGTCACTAGCCGGGGAGCCTAATTTCTCTCTCAAAGCCGCTAGAGTTTAGTTTGATAAACTGGCCTGATGAGAAGTACTCCGCCCTCGGGATAGGAGGTTGAAGCCGTAGGCTGACCCGCTCGAAGTCTTGAGATAGGATGTATCATGTTAAAGCACGACATAAGCACTTCTTTTTCCTAAGACCAACTTTCAGATTGGCACCGAACACTTGATATTGTTCGGACGTCATGTTTTTACTGACGTTTCTTGGTTTTCCAAGCTTTTTGGCACTTTTAAACTATTTGTGCTTTTCCAGCATTAGTCTCGCAGTGCAACGCCGGACACCTTTAGGGATTCGGCAAAAACATTCTCAGATATTGCTATATATGCATCGGTTTCGAATTGTGTGTTCGGTCAATAGTTGGGTTGCCCGGCTCCTGCACTTGCTTCCTACGTTCCGTTTTGCTCGGCTAGGCGTGCAAAGGGAGAACCACTGCGATTGTGCTTCCAGCTCACATGGTTAAGCACCTTAGTGGAGAAAGCCGAAAACTGACTGTCACAATAAGCGTAAACTGGTCAGTGATTCGATGACTATGACGGGCCATTCATAACATTGGCCGAAGTGTTTATGGCTCGACCTCGACTGTCGCTGAACACTACCGGGGGCTATTAACTGGCCTCCCAAACTAAATCCTCGATATTTTGCTCTTACATTCGAGCTAAGGTTTCATGATCATGCTTAGCATGACAACCCAAAGAAAGGAGCCGATAGCAGGACTATTTTCTTGGGAACACATTTCTTCTGTTAAACAGTAATATAACATATCTCTTTGCGTACCTTTGTTTATAAAACCGTATGGCCAGATTGCCTTGTTTGTTGTAAATCTTTGCCCTCATAAAGGCTTTATAAAGTAGGACAAACACTCCTCGGCTACTGGCCGAGGAGGTGGAAGCCGATGGTCAGTCAACAAAGTTTGGTACAATGCGGATCTAAGCATTAATGACGTAAAGTACTTGGATACATAGAGTCATTACACATAATTTGTGATTTTACTATGGATATTGATCCTTAATTCGGCCACCCGTGCCCGCATTAAGGCTCGGGGGCTACTGGGCTTCGGGCTTATTATTTACAAATATTAAAGGGGCACATCGATCCACCGATCTGGTGTTGCCACCCGACCAGTGTCTCGGGGGCTACTGCATTGCTTGTCCAATGCAGAAAATTTTATGTGCAATATAGTTTTCGAGGAGATTTTGATCCTCAGGTTGGTCGGCCGCACCCAACCTGAGTCTTGAGGACTGAGCACACCGCTTTTGTGTCCCGAAGTATTCTGCCGAGCTAGGACTTGATCCTCAGGCCGATTTTGCAAATCAACCTGAGTCTCAGCGGCTACTTGGATCAGCGGTCTTATGTCATCCTTCATGTGCATCTCGGGTTTTAGACCGATACACACCTTGAGGGCTACTGGCTATATATCTCGGCAGAGAATAAATTGCACCAATAAAAAATATTGACAAAAAATCGGCCCATAGTCGGGGTGGTGCACCACCTCGGAAGCAGTCCGGCATAAAGCTCGGGCGCTAGTGGCTGGCTCCATAGAGGGCATTTCCGGCATTAAGCTCGACTAAACTCCTTCAACGTTTTTAAACCAAGGTGATATGACACCTCGGATATAGTCCGGCGTTGGAGCTGGGACACTATCCGGCGTTGGAGCTTGGACATAGTCCGGCGTTGGAGCTCGGATACATTCCGGCCTTGGAGCTCGAAAGCGGTCCGGCATTGGTGCTCGGCCGCAAAAGATACCTCGAATGCAGTCCGGCGTTAGAGCTCGGACGCAAGAGGACACTGCCTCCCGGGAATAACTTCAAACCCGAGGTGTGGCATAAAAATAAACAAGGCATTGATAAAGGCCAGAAACTTAAAGGGGCTCCTCGGATACCCGACGTGTAAACTCGTCGAATGCATTTCGGCGATCCTCAAGATTGAAGATAAAGAAGATTTGTTGAACCAGTTTTCAAGACCGGCAACCAAAGATGAAGAACAGTTTGGAAGAATCGAGGAGCGTCCCTAACTTGAAGATCGGTTCAGGGGGCTACTGACAGTGTCCTGGACTAGGGGTACTCACCACGTCGTCTCCCGATCTATTAGATTGGGCCGAGGACCCCCGTGGCCGTATACTCATGGGCCAGTTCGGACGGCTGCCGCATACAAGGAAGATTCCACAAGACTTGGCGATCAAGACAAGGACTTCCCCCCACCAGTGTATTCGGCTAGGACTCTTGTTATCCTAGGCCTCCGGTGCATTATATAAACCGAGGCCAGGCTAGTCGATAGATATACAATATATACAACAATCATACAATAGGCTAGCTTCTAGGGTTATCCTCCTTGATATCGTGGTAGATCAACTCTTGTACTACCCATATCATCAATATTAATCAAGCAGGAGTAGGGTATTACCTCCATCGAGAGGGCCCGAACCTGGGTAAAAACATCATGTCCCTTGTCTCCTGTTACCATCCGACCTTGACGCACAGTTCAGGACCCCCTACCCGAGATCCGCCGGTTTTGACACCGACAGCGCTCTCGCCGCACGGAGGAGCACACTGCAGCCCTCGCAGCAGAAGCGCAAAGCAGCCTCTTAAGGCAATCCACTAGTTCGGCGATTAAGGACCCGGACACCTTCAAGCGCGCCCGGAGTAATCAGCAACAGGACCGCCTGGCACGTTCCGAGCTCGCATAGCAATGCGGCCCCCACCCCGGTCCCAGCCAAACGGCAAAATCCGTGCCACACGTACATAATTACGCATTAAAAATACCATGGGCACAGGTGGGGAGGGGGGCACGACTATGGCACGCTCCAAGACGCGGCTTAAACCGCACTAGGGGCTTCCCGCTTTGTTATTTTTCTCTTTCAGGACTTTAATCTCTGGAAACCCTGTCCGGCAGCATGATTGCCGAACACATGATGCAGCAACCATGGAGGTAGAAAGCTACATCACACCACAGAACTCCCAGGTGGATTACGATAACGAGTGAAATACTTGCTTTAATACTATTCCTCAGCTTGCCCTTGGAAGGGACATGTCAAATAGTCCTACTTTTTGCTTATCACACTACTTGTATCATTTTGCTTTAACGCACCTTTTTGAATAAACAATGCATAGCATTAAGACTATTATTGCATTCTTCCTTTATATATATATATATATGTTCATTCATGACATCTAGCTCCCGTACACTCTGGTACGGCCAATACGCTAGGGGCTTAAGTATACCCCATAATACGGCGTGAGAAGTCCGAACACTTTCGACAGTGCGGCACCCCGAACTTATAGCATTATATGCATCAGCTCCGAATCATGTCTTGGGTCAATAGTTGGGTTTGCCCAGCTCCCATGTTTTGGTACCTTACGTTCCGCTATATAGGCTAAGGTAGCACTGGGAGAACTACTGCGACTGTGCCCCAGTTCTGCTGGGCTAAGCACCTCAGTAGAGAAAGCTAAAACTGACTGTCATGATAAGGCGAGAGACTGGTCGCTGTTCGAGAGGTTTCAAGTCCCTAAAGACTTATGCCGCTTAGAGTGAGGAGTCGGCCCTGTCCGTCTTAAGGCGTGTATAGCGCCCCAAATTCGGCCTTCCGAATACTAGGGGCTTCGGCGAAATTTAAAATTATAGAATTCTATGGCTAAGTGAGACTGATAACGCAATATAGTCCGATTGCCTTGTTCGTTGTGCTGAGCACCTCCCTCGAAGGACCCAAAAATGGGAACAAGAGTGCTCAGGTTTATCCCGAACACCCCAGCACTCGTGGCGTGGGGGCAGAAGCCGACGACTAGCCATCTCTCAGATTTGATAAACAACCAAACAGAAGGTAATATTTTAAATTCAAACAAGCGTTGCATAGCGCATATGAACAAGTTTTCATAATACAGGATTGCAAGAGCAAGTTTATTCAAATATTACATCTTTCACACACTCGTCCGCTACAAGACGGGCACCCTTCAGGACACACTCATAGTACATCTCGGGGTGGTGATGCTCCTTGCCCTGCGGCGGCCCTTCCTTTACCAGCTTCACGGCATCCATCTTGGCCCAGTGCACCTTCGCATGGGCGAAAGCCCGACGTCCACCTTCGATGCAGACAGACCGCTTGATGACTTCCAGCCGTGGGCAGGCATCCACAAGCTGCCTCACCAGGCCGAAGTAGCTGTTGGGAAGGGCGTCGCTAGGCCACATCCGGACTATAAAGCCCTTCATGGCCTGTTTGGCCGCCTTGTGCAGGTCGACCGGTTGCTTCAACTGGTCGCTCAGAGGCATCGGGAGTTTAGTCCCAGTATAGTGAGACCAGAATAGCTTCTCCGTTGAGCTTCCCTCCTCGGCCTGGTAAAACTGTGCGGCATCCGACATGCTGCGGGGCAAATCTGCGAATGCTCCTGGAGAGCTTCGGACTTGGGTAAGTAACAAGTAATTTACTTTCACATGCTTGCTTTGCATATTGAATGCCTTACCCGCCGCTATCTTCTTCATCGCATCAATCTCCTAGAGGGCCTTTTGGGCTTCATCCTTGGCACTCTTTGCACTCTCAAGGGCCGCAGCAAGCTCGGACTCTCGCGTCTTCAAGTCAAGCTCCAACGCATCGTGCTTCGTCACGAGAGCGTGGAGCTCTTGCTGCACCTCACCCACCCGTGCCTCTTGTTTTTCCCGCTTAGTGCGCTCCTGGGCCACTTTGTTTTTGGCCTCGGATAGCACTTGCTTCAGGGTTGCCATTTTGATCGTGGCCCCTGACAAATTAAAGATGATCCTGTCATTTTACAATCGCATCCTTTTTGTATATATAGATATCTATAGACTAGGTATTACTTAACTTTGTTCTCCTCGAGCTGCCTCTTGGCAAGGCCGAGCTCTTTCTTGGACCCTTCGAGGTCCTGCTTCAGTACGGCGACCTCCGCAGTCAGTAAGGCAGAGGTCAGTAGCGAAGCCTGCATACGCATATAGACATACTTATATTAGACTCCTGCAGATATTAGTTGATCCTCTATTCGGCTTTTCTTTTTGAACACCAAACAAAGCATCAGGGGCTATTGTCTATGCGGTAATATTTTTCCTATATTTCAAATACTTACCTCAAAGCCTGTTAGAAGGCTGGCATAGGCTTCAGTCAGTCCGCTCTTGGCGGACTGAACCTTCTGGATCACCGCACTCATAATAGTGTGGTGCTCTTCGTTGATGGAAGCGCTGCGAAGCGCTCCCAGCAGATTGTCCGGTGCCTCTGGATGGATAGAGGTCACCGGCATGGGCGTCTTGACCCTTTTGGAAGGAGACCGCCTGCCCGAGTCCGGAACCACTAGAGGTTCCGGTGCAATGTTCGGCTGAAGGCTGAACTCGGAGCCCTCGGGAGCCTTACTCCCTCTGCTCCCGGAGTCCGGAAGGTCGCCTTGAGGCGCCTCCGGGACTGTCTCCCCTCGACCCGGTGCCTCTTGAGATAGCACCTCAACATTATCCACAGGGCAAGGGGAGGTGGCGGTCGGAAGTGGGTCGCTATCCATATCCGACGAGTCCAAGGAGCCGTCCGACGAAGATACGTCGATACGAGCTTGGGGCGGTCTGCATAATCATATTCGGCGTTAGGAGAAGCAGTGCGACAAAGGTATGCTATGAGTTACTCTGGTATCCAAATACTTACGACTTCGCCAGGGGCTTGGCCCTGAGCAGCCCCTCGTCTTCGTCTTCGGCAGCGGTGGTGGAGCAGTCCAGAAGGAGAGTCCTTCCCTTCTTGGACCCTTCGCCCCCCCCCCAGTTGGGGCGGCCTTCCTTTTCTTGTCTCCCCCGACTGGAGGGGGAGCATCTTCATCTTCCTCCTCGTCTTCATGGGAGGAGTGCATCGCAGACTCATCGGATGATGAGTCCGATACCACCTGGCGTCGGGAAACTCTTTCGGGTTCCCTTGGCCTTCTTCTTGGTCTTCTCCGGCACCTTGTAAGGAGCCGGAGTCAGCATCTCCGTCAGGAGAGCGTCCGCAGTGTCTTCGGGCAGAGGGGCCGGACAGTTGATCTTCTGTGATGCCCCACCCAGTCCTGTCGAAGGCATGGGAGCTCAGACCCCGCACGTGGTTAAGATATGGGAAGTACAAATCCTACCAGATGTACAAAACTTACCGGATTCGCAGGGCGCTTCGCTCTTAGCCCGCGGTCCTCGGTGAGAGAGGGAGGGACTTCGGCGCCCTTGAACAGCACCCTCCAGACGTCCTTGTGCATTGTGTCGAAGAGCTCGCTCAGAGTCTGGTGCTAGGCCGGGTCGAACTCCCACAAGTTGAAATCCCATTGTTGACACGGGAGGATCTGGCAGAAGAGCATGACCTGGACTATGTTGACAAGCTTGAGCTTCTTGCTTGCCATATTCCGGATACATTTCTGGAGTCCGTCCAGCTCCATCGATGAACCCCAGGATAAGCACTTCTCTTTCCAGGAGGTGAGCCGCGTGGGGATTCCAGATCGAAACTCGGGGGCCACCACCCAGTTGGTGTCGCGCGGCTCGATGATGTAGAACCAAGCCAATTGCCACCCCTTTATGGTCTCCACGAAGGAGCCTTCAAGCCATACAACATTGGGCATCTTGCCCACCATGGCCCCGCCGCATTCCGATTGTTGGCCTCCCACCAGCTTCGGCTTGATATTGAAGGTCTTCAGCCACAGGCCGAAGTGGGGCCAGATGCGGAGGAAAGCCTCACACATGATGATGAATGCCGAAATGTTGAGGATGAAGTTCGGGGCCAGATCATGAAAGTCCATCCAGTAGTAGAACATAAGACCGCAGACAAATGGATGGAGGGGAAACCCCAGTCCGCGGAGGAAGTGGTGGAGGAAAACTACCCTCTCGTGGGGTTCCGGGGTAGGAACGATCTACCCCGCAGCGGGCAGCCGATGCGTGATATTCACGGCTAAGTATCCGGCTCCGTGCAGCTTTTTGATGTGTCCTCCGTGACAGAGGAAGCCATCCACTTGCCTCCCGCTCCGGACATGTTTGGAGAAGGTTGAGGAGAAGGATGTGGACTTGGGCGTTGGAGCTCGAGTGTGCAAGAATGGATGAGCAAGGAGGAAGAAGGCATGGGTAGGAAAAGGTTAAACCTTATCCCCTTATAAGGGTGGCCGAAACTATGTGCCCCACTAGTCTGGTAAAACTCGCTTATCCCCCAAGCGCCGTAATTGATGGTGTGGTTGGGTTACCCATGCCGGTATTGATGAGAATCCCGTAATAAGGGGGACACGATCTCTGCTTTGACAAGACGTGTCAAGAAACTGCCTCACGTTATGTGTGGATCTAGTTAAAGAAAAACGGTTCGAATAATCACTGAGCCATGGCATGATGTCATGTTGCCAAAACGTGTCAGCAGATTAGATTTGTGGAAATATTATTCTCTCTATGATGGTATGTGGAACTTATTTTGCAGAGTCGGACACTATCCTTTTATTCAAACTCTTCTGTGGTGTATCCGGAGGAGGAACCCGCCTTGCAATGCCAAAGACAACACTGCGCGCCGGACTCATCGTCATTGAAGCCTGGTTCAGGGGCTACTGAGGGAGTCCTGGATTAGGGGGTCTCCAGACAGCCGGACTATATCCTTTGGCCGGACTGTTGGACTATGAAGATACAAGATTGAAGTCTTCGTCCCGTGTCCGGATAGGACTCTACTTGGCGTGGAAGGCAAGCTAGGCAGTACGGATATGGATATCTCCTCCTTTGTAACCGACCTTGTGTAACCCTAGCCCCCTCCCGTGTCTATATAAACCGGAGGGTTTTAGTCCGTAGGACAACATACAATCATACCATAGGCTAGCTTCTAGGGTTTAGCCTCTTCGATCTCGTGGTAGATCAACTCTTGTAATACTCGTATCATCAAGAATAAATCAAGCAGGACGTAGGGTTTTACCTCCATCAAGAGGGCCTGAACCTGGGTAAAACATCGTGTCCCCTGCCTCCTGTTACCATCCGCCTTAGACGCACAGTTCGGGACCCCCTACCCGAGATCCGCCAGTTTTGACACCGACAACCACCGTATTATCTGGGTTGTCCTCTTTATTGCGACGCTTGCTTTTACCGCGTCATGGTTTTCCATCGCCATCCCTGACTTCGGATGTGCTTGGGTCACTGGTGCTACTGCGGGCTAACCATCTATCTTCGCCAGCGCAAAAGCGGGCCATGAGGCTTGTGAGGGCTGCCATTGTTCTCGGTTTTTCTTGGCCGAGGTGTCTGGCAAGCCATTTGTCTCGGACGCTGTGTTTGAAAGCTGCTAAGGCTTCGGCGTCCGGACAGTCGACGATTTGGTTCTTCTTAGTGAGAAACCTATTCCAAAGCTTTCGGGCTGACTCTCCGGGCTGTTGAATTATATGACTTAAATCGTCTTTATTCGGAGGTCGGACATAGGTCCCTTAAAAATTAGCCCGAAAAGCGTCCTCGAGCTCCTCCCAACTTCCAATTGAGTTTTCGGGGAGGCTTTTCAGCCAGTGCTGTGCTGGTCCTTTAAGCTTGAGGGGCAAGTACTTGATGGCATGGAGATCGTCTCCACGAGCCATATGGATATGGAGGATAAAGTCCTCAATCCGGACCCCAGGGTCTGTGGTCCCGTCGTACGCCTCTATGTTCACTGGTTTGAATCCTTCTGGGAATTCATGGTCCAGCACCTCATCGGTGAAACATAGGGGGTGTGCGGCACCCCTGTATTTGGATGTATCATGGCGTTCGGACGGTTCTAGTATTTCGTTTTGATTTTGTGCCGGAGCACGCTTCCTAGATCCATAGATGGATCTGGTCATACTGGATTTTTGGCGCAAGTCCTCCCATAGATCATGTGTTGACTTCTGTGCGACCTTGTTAGCCGCTCTATCGCGGTCACAAGGTGGTTGATCCGGCCGGTTGGTCGTTTTATTTTTCAGCTGTATGGGCTCTAAGGCCTCATCGTCGAATTCGGGTAATAGCTTGCGCTTTGGATAGCTCTTTGTGTGGTAACCTCCACCATACTTTTCTTCGTTGTTGAGCACATTGTTCCATCTGCTGTTGAGCGTATTTTGTTCGGCCTTAAGCCTTTGCTTCTGCTTCTTCAGACTCCTCGCTGTGGCAATAAGCCTTCTGCGGAGGTTCTCTTGCTCCAAGTGCGTTTCCGGAATGATGTGTGCATCTTGTCCGACCTATTTTCTTCCCCAGAAAGGGTTTGATGAGGTTTATCCTCGGCATCGCCGTGTTCAGATGTCGGATCTGTACTATGTTCGCCGTTTGCAGCTTCATCGTGCTCTGCCGCCGGGGCAATGTGGTCGTTGTTTCCTCTAGAGTCGACTGGAGTGTTATTTTATCTTGCATTGTTATCGCTATTTTTGCCAAGGCATGATTTGGAGCGGCGCCTACGCCGACACTTTGTTTGCTTCTTGGAGGGGTCATCCTCTGCTGTCTCCTCCCGTTCCTCATCATCGTTTTCTTTGGGTGTATCCACCATGTATATGTCATGTGATGAAGTGGTTGTCCAGTGCCCTATGGGCACTGGTTCCTGATCCTCTCCTGCATCGTCGTCCATGCCGTCGATGTTTGTGGAGTCGAAATCTACATTTTGGTTAAATCGTCGACAGAGGCTACTAAGTGGGTGGTGGGTGGGCAGAGAATTTCTTCATCGTCTGCATCCCATTCTAGCCGGACATAGTTCGGCCAAGGATCTCCTGATAAGGAGAGAGACCTTAAAGAATTTAGCACGTCACCGAAAGGTGAGTGCTGAAAGATATCCATGGAGGTGAACTCCATGATCGGCGCCCAATCGGATTTGATAGGCACGGATGCAGGCGGCTCGGAGTCCATGGCCGGAGATGAATCCAGTGGTTCGGCAACACGGCTCTCGTAAGGGGTGAAGTCAGTATTCGGCTTTATCGCCACTGAGAGTGTGGCCTCCATGGCGGGGTCTATCCACCCGTCCTCGGATGGAGCATTTTTCTCCGGATTGAGGGCCGGAGTAGTTGCAAATGCGATCTCCCGAACACTGTCCGACGGTAGAGTTACGTCATGCTCGTCGTGATTGTGCGGCGCACCTGACATGGGCTCGAATCCGTCAAAGATCAAGTCTCCGCGGATGTCGGGAGTGTAGTTTAGGTTTCCGAACCTGACCTGATGGCCAGGGGCATAGCTCTCGATCTGCTCCAGATGGCCAAACGAGTTGGCCTGCAGTGCGAAGCCGCCGAATACGAAGATCTGCTCGGGGAGAAAAACCTCACCCTGGACCGCATCATTACCGATGATCGAAGCAGCCATCAAGCACTATGGTGACGACACGGTGGAACTCTCAATGAAAGCACCAATGTCGGTGTCAAAACCGGCGGATCTCGGGTAGGGGGTCCCGAACTGTGCGTCTAAGGCGGATGGTAATAGGAGGCAGGGGACATGATATTTACCTAGGTTCGGGCCCTCTCGATGGAGGTAATACCCTACGTCCTGCTTGATTGATCTTGATGATATGAGTATTACAAGAGTTGATCTACCACGAGATCGTAGAGGCTAAACCCTAGAAGCTAGCCTATGGTATGATTGTCTGTTGTCCTACGGACTAAACCCTCCGGTTTATATAGACACCGGAGGGGGCTAGGGTTACACAGAGTCAGTTACAAGGGAGGAGATCACATATCCGTATTGCCAAGCTTGCCTTCAACGCCAAGGAAAGTCCCATCCGGACACAAGACAAAGTCTTTAATCTTGTATCTTCATAGTCCAACAGTCCGGCTGTTCGGAGACCCCCTAATCCAGGACTCCCTCACCATGCTTTACGGCTTAGAATCGGAACTTCAACGACGTTTTGAATGTCATGCAGCATATGAGATGTTCTAGGAGTTGAAGTTAATATTTCAAGCAAATGCCCCCGACTGAGAGATATGAAGTCTCCAATAAGTTCTACAGCTGCAAGATGGAGGAGAATAGTTCTGTCCGTGAACATATACTCAGAATGTCTGGGTACCACAACCACTTGACTCAATTGGGAGTTAATCTTCTTGATGATAGTGACATTGACAGAGTTCTTCAATCACTACCACCAAGCTACAAAAAGCTTCATGATGAACTATAGTATGCAAGGGATGGATAAGACAATTCCCGAGCTCTTCGCAATGCTAAAGGCTGCGGGGGTACAAATCAAGAAGGAGCATCAAGTGTTGATGGTTAACAAGACTACTAGTTTCAACAAGAAGGGCAAAGGGAAGAAGGGGAACTTCTAGAAGAACAACAAACAAGTTGCTGCTCAAGTGAAGAAGCCCAAGTCTGGACCTAAGCCTGAGACTGAGTGCTTCTACTGCAAAGGGACTGGTCACTGGAAGCAGAACTACCCCAAGTATTTGGCGGATAAGAAGGATGGCAAAGTGAAATGTCTATTTGATATACATGTTATTGATGTGTACCTTACTAATGCTCGCAGTAGCGCCTGGGTATTTGATACTGGTTCTGTTGCTAATATTTGCAACTCGAAACAGGGGCTATGGATTAAGCAAAGATTGGCTAAGGACGAGTTGACGATGGGCGTGGGAAATGGTTCCAAAGTCGATGTGATCGTTGTCGGCACGCTACCTCTACATCTACCTTCGGGATTAGTATTAGACTTGAATAATTGTTATTTGGTGCCAACGTTAAGCATGAACATTATATCTAGATCTTGTTTGATGCGAGATGGTTATTCATTTAAATCAGAGAATAATGGTTGTTCTATTTATATGAGTAATATCTTTTATAGTCATGCACCCTTGATGAGTGGTCTATTTTTTGAATCTCAATAGTAGTGATACACATATTCATAGTACTGAAGCCAAAAGATATAAGTTTAATAATGATAGTGCAACTTATTTGTGGCACTGCCGTTTAGGTCATATTGGTGTAAAGAGCATGAAGAAACTCCATGTTGATGGGCTTTTGAAATCACTTGATTATGAATCACTTGATGCTTGTGAACCATACCTCATGGGCAAGATGACTAAGACTCCGTTCTCCGGAACAATGGAACAAGCAACAAACTTATTGGAATAATACATATTGATATGTGGTCTAATGAGTGTTGATGCTCGTGGTGGGTATCGTTATTTTCTGACCATCAACATATGATTTGAGCAGATGTGGGTATATATACTTGATGAAACATAAGTCTGAAACATTTGAAAGTCCACAGAATTTCAGAGTGACGTGGAAAATCATCGTAACAAGAAAATTAAGTTTCTACGATCTGATCGTGGAGGTGAATATTTGAGTTATGAGTTTGGTCTTCATTTGAAACAATGGGGAATAGTTTCGCAACTCATGCCACCTGGAACACCACAGCGTATGTCACATCCCTAGCTTATGGTATTGCACTAGGATAGCTTCATGTGTGCATCATGTTTAAATTTTTCTTAAACTTGAAATGGGGATGTTCAAACCCTAGCACTAAATCAACTCAACTAGGGTGGATTAAAATCTTTTTTCAATAAACCCAAAAAAGTTCCTAAGAAAAGTTCATGATTTCTGGTTAAGGTGGAAACCTCTGCCAAAAATGATGAATATATTCTTAGATCATTTTTGGATTTTTGAACTAAATCATATTGTATTTGACTTTGGGCATTTAAACACTATAAATAATTTAAATGCTCAAATAATGTTGGAATTACTTGCGGGACACTGAAATAATTCAGAAAGTGCTCATGAATATTTTCAGGATTTTTAATAATGCTCTGGCATTTTTAATAAAGCCAAAACAATTGCAGAAATATAGAAAAACAAGCTAAATGAAAAGAGAGAGAGAGAGAGTAAGGCCACAGGCCACTTACCTGGCCGAGCCGGCCCACCTGGCCCGTGCCACTCATCACGTACCTCTGCCAGAAAGCAGAGGAGGGAGACAGCGCACGCGCGCCCACGGCGCCACGCACCTCCCTCCCTGCCTGCGTCACTGAGGCCACCACGACACCTCGCGCCTTCTCCTCGGTGCCGCCTCGACCCCCTGGAACCCTCCCGCTCACTCCCTCCGTCCCTATCCCCTCTGCTCCCTCTCCCTCCCGCGACCGAACGGAGCTCGTCGCCGCCGCTCGCCGTAGCCACGCCTACCGGCCACCCCACGCCTCACCGACGCCCCAGGAAGCTCCGCCTCGCCTCCCTCTTCATCCTCACCCAGACGAAAGGCACCGGAAGCCCCTGGATGCCGCTAGCACCGCCGTTCCCCTCCTCGGCCACCGAGGACCGCCGCCATCGATTTGCCGCCGTCGCCACCTCCCCGAGCTCGCCGTCTGCTCCAACCGACCCCCCGTGAGCTCCTCCACCGTTTCCCCCTCTTCCCCGCCTCATTTGATTGCCGTAGCCGTCGTCCCCTTTATGGCCGAAACGCGCCGCCGCCTGAGCTCAACGTCGGCGTTGCTCCGGTGACCATCTGGTCACCCTGGCGTGCCTAACTCGCTCCCTGCATCGCGTAGCGCTCTGCTAGCCCTTCACCTCGCTCGTTTGCACACCGTAGCACTAACCCGCCCCAACCCCGAGCTCCGGCCGCCGCCTCGGGCTCAACTCCCGTGAACCCCGGCCACCCCCGCACCTCCCGTTGGTCCCCCTAGATGCGCACGGGCACGGGCTATCCTCTGGTGCCCCTGGCGCGTCGATCCGTCGACTCTGGCGAGTTCCGAGCGAACTCCGCCGCGGTTCGAGGTCACCGCCGGCGAAACTCTGGCGGGAGCTGACGTGGCTCCGTCATTAGGAGCTAATCCAACTAACTAAACCACCTACAGCCACTGACAGTAGGCCCCACCCCTGGTCAAACCCCAGTCAGCGCTGGGTTTGACCGGGATTAGTTCCTGTGTCACTGATGTGTGGACCCCGCACGTCAGGTTTGACCTGGACCTGGCCGTTGACTCGCTGACGTCATGCTGGCGTCAGGCTGACGCAATTAAATTATTTACTGGATTTATTATTATTCAGGAAATTTCAGAAAATGTCCTAAACTTCTAAAATTCATAGAAAATTAACCGTAACTCCAAATTAAATAAATTATATATGAAAAATTATCAGAAAAATTCAAGGAATCCATCTGTACCATTTTCATGCATGTTTGAACAATGTTTGTCCTCTGTTTTGGACAAAACAAATAAAGGACATTTAAATAATCACATATGGAGTTTGAGTTTGAATCTTGGATTGAAACCAACTTCATTTAACCTGGTCTAGGTGCATTAGCCCAAAACACACTCATATTGCCATGTCATGAGCATGCATCATATTGTGCATTGCATTGATTGTATTTCTTCTTTGTTGCCGGTATCTGTCCCCTCTCGGTAGACGATGTTCCGACGATGTGATCGTTGACACTGATGAAGACTCAATGCTATCTTCAGAAGTGCCAGGCAAGCAAAACCCCCTTGTTCATTCCGATACAATCCCACTCTCTCGCTCCTGCTCTCTTTTACTGCATTAGGACAACAACGACATATTTGTTACTTGCTGCGGTAGCTGAACCCCTTTATCCTTTGCATGACCTGTCATTGCCACAGTAAATAGATGAAACCCACTAGCATGAGTAGGAGTTGTTTGAGCCCTGATGTGCCTACTCATTCATGCTTGTTTGTCATGCCTGCTACTGCTTAGAGTTGAGTCAGGTCTGATTCATCGGGGATGAATCAGAGGCGTGTGAACATGTCCTACTGTGTGTGAGCTAAGTGTGTGAACACGATTTGGTAAAGGTAGCGGTGAGAGGCCATGTAGGAGTACATGGTGGGTTGTCTCATTGCAGCCGTCCTCAGGAACTGAGTTCTGTGTTTGTGATCCATGATCAGTTACTACCACACATTGGGCTCCGGGCGCTCCAAGCTCTCTCGACTTATTAATCAACTTGATCTCTGTCCAGGAGTTGCAACTAGTTTCTGGTGTTTGTAGGTAGTGTTAGTAGTCTACCAAGTGGCACCCGGTACAGGTGGGCTTGGGACAGACTAGGCACAGTGGCCCGGTGTACCAAGTGGCACCCGGATGGTGGGCTTGGGAACCCTGCTCACATCGTTTGGGGCCGTGAGCGACACCCCGGCCGGATCTCCTTGCGGATGGAACCCGAATAGGCGATAAACCTGGACTAGAGACTTGTTCGGTTAGTCAGGTCGTGGCCGACTCCCTCGCCCGGCTTCCGCTTGAAGGTTGCCAAGATACATGACGTGTACAGGGCGATAAGTGGCGAAAGCGTGTGTGAAGAAGTACACCCCTGCAGGGTTAACATCATCTATTCGAATAGCCGGATTCCTCGGATATGGAAACTTGGACCCCTTGCATAGTTCATAGACAAGTGAAAGTGGATACTCTAAAATACGCAAGATAAGCGTGAGTGCTATGGATGGCGTTCTCGTAGGGAGACGGGAGCGGATCCATAGTGGTGTATTGATATGGTGAATATGTGGACTCGTGTGCGCCACCTCAAAAGAGTTACTTGCAGTCGTAGTTCAGGTTAGCCACCGAGTCAAAGCTGGCTTGCTGCAGTTAAACTCCACCACCCCCTTTGTTGATAATGATGCATATGTAGTTAGATCTGATGTAAGTCTTGCTGGGTACATTTGTACTCACGTTGCTTAATTTATGTTTTTGCAGAGAGACTTCAGTCTCACTAGTAGTTCCGCGTGGACTTCGACGTTTAGCTTGTTACCTCAGCTACGATCTTGTGCCCTCGGCAGGATCTGGTAGATAGTCAGGCTTCTTAGCCTTTTTCATTTATAGATGTCTGTACTCAGACATGATAGCTTCCGCTTGTGCTTTGACTTGTATGCTCTGAGTGTTGGGTCATGAGACCCATGATTGTAATATCTCGCTCCTCGGAGCCTATTGAATAAAACTACTGAGTCGTAGAGTCATTTTGTGATGCCATGTTGTATTGCACATATCGAGCATATTGTGTGTATGTTATTGAAATGCTTGGTATGTGTGGGATCTGACTATCTAGTTGTTTATCTTTAGTAGCCTCTCTTACCGGGAAATGTCTCCTAGTGTTTCCACCGAGCCATGGTAGCTTGCTACTGCTCCGGAACACTTAGGCTGGCCGGCATGTGTCCTTCTTCGTTCCTGTGTCTGTCCCTTCGGGGAAATGTCACGCGATGAATACCGGAGTCCTGTTAGCCCGCTACAGCCCGGTTCACCGGAGTCCTGCTAGCCCAGTGCTACAGCCTGGATTCACTCGCTGATGACCGACACGTTCGATGCTGGGTCATGGATGCCTGTCCCTGTAAGTTTGTGCCACTTTGGGTTTACGACTAGCCATGTCAGCCCAGGCTCCTTATCATATAGATGCTAGCGACACTGTCATATACGTGTGCCAAAAGGCGCAAACGGTCCCGGGTAAAGGTAAGGCGACACCCGTGGGAATACCGTGCGTGAGGCCGCAAAGTGATATGAGGTGTTACATGCTAGATCGATGTGGCATTGAGTCGGGGTCCTGACAGCGTTGGTATCAGAGCTTGACTGCCTGTAGGATTACCAAGCCAAACTGGTCGAAGTTGAGTCTAGAAATGCTTTAGTTATATAAGGGAATTGATTGTGGGATGGAACGTAAGGCTCTTTTTACTCCTTATACCTCATGGCCTTCTGATCTGAGTCAACCTCTTCTCTTCTACGGGGATTAAGAACTAGGCTGCTCATCTATCTACTAGGATGACGAGTTACTATGTTAGAGACTTATAGGATTGATAGTTTCAAGCCTCAATTCAGTTTCTACCTCTGTATGCTAACTATTGATCTCGGAACCTTGATATTGTGCCTCTGAGTGGCTATGCCACCATTTTTGTAGCATGTCTCCAATCTTTCGAGCATTTACAGTCATTATGCTGCCCGAGTCATCCCAGGTTTCTAAATAGTCGGATGCATTTGCAAATCCCTTCCTCCTGTTTCCGATGTGCCTTTGGTCAGATTAATCACACAAATCAGTGAGTTGAGGTACTTTATTGCCTTGACATATATGTTGGAGCTGGTATTATGACCCTAGGTGTCTTAGGGGATCATCTAGTAATTTAGCCATGATTTGTGTCCCAGTGTGATGATTCTGGCCATCATTCTTGTAAGCATCCCGTGATGCCACTTAGTTAGTAGGCATTTCACTTCTGGGTTTTGAACCCGAGATTCACCCTACTTACCTCATGTTGATAGTAATTGCTAGCTCCCTTAGGTTATTAGTAACCTTGCGATAGTCCTTGAAGTCCGTGGTATCTTCTTCTTCCAAATACCATGAACTACTTATGGCAGAAGTTCCTCGTTGAACTGAACGATCACAACCAGAGTGCTCTTGATGAGTTCTCCATTATATATTGTGGCTCTGCCAGTTCTACTTTTCTGCATGGGTTATCCGGAAGAAATATGTTGAACTTCGTTTGACATGCTAAACCATGCATCCACAACTCAGAAAATCGTATGTTCCTTTGAGTTGTCCATCTTTAGTTGTTTTCTGGCCCTTGTATATCAATTGATATTCAGGAGTGGTTATGCATCCGTGTTCATCGTTGCCACTACTCTTGTGGTCTGTCAAGCCATTCCATTCAGGATGAATAGGAGAAACAAGCTCCAGAACCTCATCCATATCTAGGATTGGGTCAAAGCAATTGTATTCCACAGATCAAGTTGCAATCCAGCTTCTGGTCTGTTCTATCTTGAAGTATTACCGTCTTTATGTCAGGATTTTCATGAGGATTGCACTGGCTCTTGTGAATTCTTGATGTAGTGATACTTCTCGTCATCATTATTCATCCCTCGGTTCCATGTTGTCGCAACCGGAATGCCGACAAGTGAATCGTGATGTGTGAATTCAATACTCCTAGCAACCTTGTTGCTTGGTAGTTAATGGACAATAACCTCATTCTTAGCATGTTGATTTTTGAATCATCGCCCTAAGGTTGATTGTGCTACCTAGTCCTTATTTCCTGGTGCACTCTTTGATTAATGAGTTAGGATTTTGTCAAGTCCTCACTCATTTGATCATATCATCTTGCCCTGAAAAGAAAGATTGCTCTTGAGCTTAGTAACATACCGGTGGTTCGTGATTTTCCGAATATCTTCTCGGAAGTATTACCAGGTTGTCACCTGACTGTTATGTTGAGCTCGTGATCAAGTTGGTTTCTTGTGAACCACCCCTTCTCCAAGAATTTGTGTGGGATACCCTGAGCTAGTTGGTCAAGCTAAACAACAACTTGGAGAGTTGGAAGATAAAATCTTGTCCAACTTAGTTCATGTTAAGGGATATCTTTTTGTGTGTGTGTGCTGAAGAAAGATGATATCTTCATCAATTGGTCCTTGTGAACATTTGTTGGATCTATTATCTTACCCAAACCTTTGATTGAGTATGGGCCGTCAAATCAAATCAGAACCAACGATGTTCGTAATGTTGTCTTACTCGTGGTTGATCCCTCGAGCATACACCATTATATCTTTTGGTTCTGACCAATGCTATCACTTGTTCACTTAACTATGGAATTCCTTTTAAAAGGGAACCTGGATGAATTGTTGTTGAGCCCATCGACAACATCCTTATCTTCTCCATGATTCTGTTGGACATTAAGCTAGTGTTGGAAACTTTGTAAACAATGCCTTCGAGTTCCGTCTCTGAGGTATATGTTTGGATGAAAGAAGTGACTTCCTTTGATTCACGTGCATTTGATGTAAGTTGCCGCCGTGAATTCGAGAAAGCATGTTTTTACCTCCTCTGGAACCATCCCAAGTCAGTTATGCACGTGCGAAGTATTCTGTGGTTTGATAGACTGATCATCTTCATTCCATATGTGTATCCTAGCACACCAAGCCACTGACTGATTTGTTCTAGGAGAAGGAGTTCTTTTTAAGAGCTAACCCGGGCTTAATCAAGAACTTTGATATCCTCGATGATGGTTCCCAACCAGAACTCGGTAGTGTTTTATTATAAGACTACCATGTGGTCATGCTTGTCTGGGACAACATGTTCACATGTTTGTAGCAGAACCAGCTCATGTTTTGGAGCTTGCTATCGTAGTTCATTTCCCGAGAATCTCGCAACGTCATCTCGTCGATTTGTGTTGCAAACTTTCATTTTTCTTCCTAGACTCGATGAGTCTGGAATATCCTGACACCAACCAGATCTAAATCTCAGGCAGATATGATGGTTGGAACATTTCCCAAGAACTATAATATTGGTCCCTCGATAACCGGTAAAGTGGATGTCGTGGCCAACACACCCAGCCGGAAGACCTATTATTGTAGTATCTTGTTTGAGGAAGTTGGCCACCTCCCCATAAGGATTTCGTAGGATTTACCTCCGTAACTGTTCCTTATGGATTCTATTGCTCCCGAAGTCCGACCTTTACTTGATGTTCTAGTTATCAAACCATATCCATGAATGGGATACACTAGCACATCAAGGAGAACATTAGAAGCGGAGTACTAAATGTCTCTCGGTCGATCATTCAAATTTTGTTTCCTTGGCTTCGCTAAGGTGTAATCTGAGAAGGTGTTATCTTCCTTTGCATCTGCATCATCCATCATTAGCCATCATGGTAGTATGTTGTGTTGTCAGCACCCTTGACACGGATGTTGATAAAACCTTGATGATTGTGGAAATGCTCAAGTTCTTGAGAGCACGCACAAGTGCTAGGTTTGATCGTCGGCATTAACTGTATAGTGCTCTCAGTTTCCTCGGTAATGCTATGACCTTTTTAAACAGTGAATTCACTCTCTATTGTTGGGTTCTTCCACAGTTACCAGAATCATTCCCAGCATTTGCATTTTGTTCCCAGCTTGCACCGCCAATGTGCCATTCTACCATGGGTCTCTTCCATTTCCGGTAATAAGCAAATTCATTCATTACGTTGTCTTCAACAAGGTAATCCACATCATCCAAGTCCGAGTATGCCATTCTACCGAACCCCTCCAAACGATCGCTCGAGATTTCCTTAGGCTGGTATAAAGAGTTTCAATGATCTCTGAATCAAAGGTAATTCTTTTTGCCACTTAAGGGGATATTTCCACAAGTCACCTTCCCTAAGGTGCCCCGTTATGGTATTGTGGCAACTCAACTCCTTGCTACGTTGACAATTGTTTACCACCTTCTTAGGGTGGAATTGTTGTCTACCTAGTGAGCTCTCGTCATCTGTCTCACTCCATTTCTTCAGATGTATGCTTCGTGTCTCAGCTCAAGAGATGTTGCTATGACTCACTTGGTGAGCTGATCCCAAGTTGATTGATCCTCGAGAAGATTGATTCTTCCGGAGTTGTCCTTTTCCTCTTGCTGTCATGCTAGCTGGAGTTCTCAGAGCAAGACGACGGGACAAAGATGGTGATCGAATCAACGTTCATTTGAAGTGCAACCTGGATCGTGAAGATTATACTAGTTTGCGTTTCCCCTTCATCTTACCCTACGCTTGAATCTCGAGACGAGATTCTTGTTTAGTGGGGGTGAGTTGTCACATCCCTAGCTTATGGTATTGCACTAGGATAGCTTCATGTGTGCATCATGTTTAAATTTTTCTTAAACTTGAAATGGGGATGTTCAAACCCTAGCACTAAATCAACTCAACTAGGGTGGATTAAAATCTTTTTCAATAAACCCAAAAAAGTTCCTAAGAAAAGTTCATGATTTCTGGTTAAGGTGGAAACCTCTGCCAAAAATGATGAATATATTCTTAGATCATTTTTGGATTTTTGAACTAAATCATATTGTATTTGACTTTGGGCATTTAAACACTATAAATAATTTAAATGCTCAAATAATGTTGGAATTACTTGTGGGACACTGAAATAATTCAGAAAGTGCTCATGAATATTTTCAGGATTTTTAATAATGCTCTGGCATTTTTAATAAAGCCAAAACAATTGCAGAAATATAGAAAAACAAGCTAAATGAAAAGAGAGAGAGAGAGAGAGAGTAAGGCCACAGGCCACTTACCTGGCCGGGCCGGCCCACCTGGCCCGTGCCAGTCATCACCTACCTCTGCCAGAAGGCAGAGGAGGGAGACAGCGCACGCGCGCCCGCGGCGCCACGCACCTCCCTGCCTGCCTGCGTCACTGAGGCCACCACGACGCCTCGCGCCTTCTCCTCGGCGCCGCCTCGACCCCCTGGAACCCTCCCGCTCACTCCCTCCGTCCCTATCCCCTCTGCTCCCTCTCCCTCCCGCGACCGAACGGAGCTCGTCGCCGCCGCTCGCCGTAGCCACGCCTACCGGCCACCCCACGCCTCACCGACGCCCCAGGAAGCTCCGCCTCGCCTCCCTCTTCATCCTCACCCAGACGAAAGGCACCGGAAGCCCCTGGATGCCGCTAGCTCCGCCGTTCCCCTCCTCGGCCACCGAGGACCGCGCCGTCGATTGCCGCCGTCGCCGCCTCCCCGAGCTCGCCGTCTGCTCCAACCGACCCCCCGTGAGCTCCTCCACCGTTTCCCCCTCTTCCCCGCTTCATTTGATCGCCGTAGCCGTCGTCCCCTTTATGGCCGAAACGCGCCGCCGCCTGAGCTCAACGTCGGCGTTGCTCCGGTGACCATCTGGTCACCCTGGCGTGCCTAACTCGCTCCCCGCATCGCGTAGCGCTCTGCTAGCCCTTCACCTCGCTCGTTTGCACACCGTAGCACTAACCCGCCCCAACCCCGAGCTCCGGCCGCCGCCTCGGGCTCAACTCCGGCGAACCCCGGCCACCCCCGCACCTCCCGTTGGTCCCCCTAGATGCGCACGGGCACGGGCTATCCTCTGGTGCCCCTGGCGCGTTGATCCGTCGACTCTGGCGAGTTCCGAGCGAACTCCGCCGCGGTTCGAGGTCACCGCCGGCGAAACTCCGGCGGGAGCTGACGTGGCTCCGTCATTAGGAGCTAATCCAACTAACTAAACCACCTACAGCCACTGACAGTAGGCCCCACCCCTGGTCAAACCCCAGTCAGCGCTGGGTTTGACCGGGATTAGTTCCTGTGTCACTGACGTGTGGACCCCGCACGTCAGGTTTGACCTGGACCTGGCCGTTGACTCGCTGACGTCATGCTGGCGTCAGGCTGACGCAATTAAATTATTTACTGGATTTATTATTATTCAGGAAATTTCAGAAAATGTCCTAAACTTCTAAAATTCATAGAAAATTAACCGTAACTCCAAATTAAATAAATTATATATGAAAAATTATCAGAAAAATTCAAGGAATCCATCTGTACCATTTTCATGCATGTTTGAACAATGTTTGTCCTCTGTTTTGGACAAAACAAATAAAGGACATTTAAATAATCACATATGGAGTTTGAGTTTGAATCTTGGATTCAAACCAACTTCATTTAACCTGGTCTAGGTGCATTAGCCCAAAACACACTCATATTGCCATGTCATGAGCATGCATCATATTGTGCATTGCATTGATTGTATTTCTTCTTTGTTGCCGGTATCTGTCCCCTCTCGGTAGACGATGTTCCGACGATGTGATCGTTGACACTGATGAAGACTCAATGCTATCTTCAGAAGTGCCAGGCAAGCAAAACCCCCTTGTTCATTCCGATACAATCCCACTCTCTCGCTCCTGCTCTCTTTTACTGCATTAGGACAACAACGACATATTTGTTACTTGCTGCGGTAGCTGAACCCCTTTATCCTTTGCATGACCTGTCATTGCCACAGTAAATAGATGAAACCCACTAGCATGAGTAGGAGTTGTTTGAGCCCTGATGTGCCTACTCATTCATGCTTGTTTGTCATGCCTGCTACTGCTTAGAGTTGAGTCAGGTCTGATTCATCGGGGATGAATCAGAGGCGTGTGAACATGTCCTACTGTGTGTGAGCTAAGTGTGTGAACACGATTTGGTAAAGGTAGCGGTGAGAGGCCATGTAGGAGTACATGGTGGGTTGTCTCATTGCAGCCGTCCTCAGGAACTGAGTTCTGTGTTTGTGATCCATGATCAGTTACTACCACACATTGGGCTCCGGGTAGCTCCAAGCTCTCTCGACTTATTAATCAACTTGATCTCTGTCCAGGAGTTGCAACTAGTTTCTGGTGTTTGTAGGTAGTGTTAGTAGTCTACCAAGTGGCACCCGGTACAGGTGGGCTTGGGACAGACTAGGCACAGTGGCCCGGTGTACCAAGTGGCACCCGGATGGTGGGCTTGGGAACCCTGCTCACATCGTTTGGGGCCGTAAGCGACACCCCGGCCGGATCTCCTTGCGGATGGAACCCGAATAGGCGATAAACCTGGACTAGAGACTTGTTCGGTTAGTCAGGTCGTGGCCGACTCCCTCGCCCGGCTTCCGCTTGAAGGTTGCCGAGATACATGACGTGTACAGGGCGATAAGTGGCGAAAGCGTGTGTGAAGAAGTACACCCCTGCAGGGTTAACATCATCTATTCGAATAGCCGGATTCCTCGGATATGGAAACTTGGACCCCTTGCATAGTTCATAGACAAGTGAAAGTGGATACTCTAAAATACGCAAGATAAGCGTGAGTGCTATGGATGGCGTTCTCGTAGGGAGACGGGAGCGGATCCATAGTGGTGTATTGATATGGTGAATATGTGGACTCGTGTGCGCCACCTCAAAAGAGTTACTTGCAGTCGTAGTTCAGGTTAGCCACCGAGTCAAAGCTGGCTTGCTGCAGTTAAACTCCACCACCCCCTTTGTTGATAATGATGCATATGTAGTTAGATCTGATGTAAGTCTTGCTGGGTACATTTGTACTCACGTTGCTTAATTTATGTTTTTGCAGAGAGACTTCAGTCTCACTAGTAGTTCCGCGTGGACTTCGACGTTTAGCTTGTTACCTCAGCTACGATCTTGTGCCCTCGGCAGGATCTGGTAGATAGTCAGGCTTCTTAGCCTTTTTCATTTATAGATGTCTGTACTCAGACATGATAGCTTCCGCTTGTGCTTTGACTTGTATGCTCTGAGTGTTGGGTCATGAGACCCATGATTGTAATATCTCGCTCCTCGGAGCCTATTGAATAAAAACTACTGAGTCGTAGAGTCATTTTGTGATGCCATGTTGTATTGCACATATCGAGCATATTGTGTGTATGTTATTGAAATGCTTGGTATGTGTGGGATCTGACTATCTAGTTATTTATCTTTAGTAGCCTCTCTTACCGGGAAATGTCTCCTAGTGTTTCCACCGAGCCATGGTAGCTTGCTACTGCTCCGGAACACTTAGGCTGGCCGGCATGTGTCCTTCTTCGTTCCTGTGTCTGTCCCTTCGGGGAAATGTCACGCGATGAATACCGGAGTCCTGTTAGCCCACTACAGCCTGGTTCACCGGAGTCCTACTAGCCCAGTGCTACAGTCTGGATTCACTCGCTGATGACCGACACGTTCGATGCTGGGTCATGGATGCCTGTCCCTGTAAGTTTGTGCCACTTTGGGTTTACGACTAGCCATGTCAGCCCGGGCTCCTTATCATATAGATGCTAGCGACACTGTCATATACGTGTGCCAAAAGGCGCAAACGGTCCCGGGTAAAGGTAAGGCGACACCCGTGGGAATACCGTGCGTGAGGCCGCAAAGTGATATGAGGTGTTACATGCTAGATCGATGTGGCATTGAGTCGGGGTCCTGGCAGCGTAATGGTGTATCCGAACGTCGTAACCGCACTTTATTAGATATGGTGCAATCTATGATGTCTCTTACTGATTTACTGCTATCGTTTTGGGGTTATGCTTTAGAGACGACTACATTCACGTTAAATAGGGCACCATCAGAATCCGTTGAGACGACACCATATGAACTGTGGTTTGGCAAGAAACCCAAGTTGTCGTTTCTTAAAGTTTGGGGCTGCGATGCTGATGTGAAAAAGTTTCAACCTGATAAGATCGAACCCAAATCGAAGAAATTTGTCTTCATAGGATACCCAAAGGATACTGTTGGGTACACCTTCTATCATAGATCCAAAGGCAAAATATTTGTTAATAAGAATGGATCCTTTCAAGAGAAGGAGTTTCTCTCGAAAGAAGTGAGTGGGAGGAAAGTAGAACCTGATGAGGTAACTGTACCTTCTCCCTTATTGGAAAGTAGTTCATCACAGAAATCAGTTCCAGTGCTTCCTACACCAATTAGTGAGGAAGCTAATGATGATGATCATGAAACTTCTGATCAAGTTACTACCGAACCTTGTAGGTCAACCAGAGTAAGATCCGCACCAGAGTGGTATGGTAATCCTATTCTGGAGGTCATGTTACCTGACCATGACGAACCTACGAACTATGAGGAAGCGATGATGAACCCAGATTCCGCAAAATGGCTTGAGGCCATGAAATCTGAGATGGGATCCATGTATGAGAACAAAGTGTGGACTCATACGTCTCCAACGTATCTATACTTTTTATTATTCCATTCTATTATATTATCAACCTTGGATGTTTTATATGCATTTATATGCTATTTTATATGATTTTTGGGACTAACCTATTAACCTAGAGCCCAGTGCCTGTTTCTGTTTTTTCCTTGTTTTAGAATATCGCAGAAAAGGAAAATCAAACGGAGTCCAATTGACCTGAAACTTTACGGAACTTATTTTTGGACCAGAAAGCCCACGGAGTATCAGAGATGGACCAGGGGAGTCCCGGGCTGCCGACGAGGGTGGGGGCGCACACACCCCCCTGGTCGCGCCCCCTGCCTCATGGACAGGCCGGAGATCCACCGACATACTTCTTCCTCCCATATATACCCATATACCCTAAAAACTTCGGGGAGCACAATAGATCGGGAGTTCCGCCGCCAGAAGCCTCCGTAGCCACCGAGAACCAATCTAGACCCATTCCGGCACCCTGCCTGAGGGGGAATCCTTCTCCGGTGGCCATCTTCATCATCCCGGTGCTCTCCATGACGAGGAGGGAGTAGTTCTCCCTCGGGGCTGAGGGTATGTACCAGTAGCTATGTGTTTGATCTCTCTCTCCTGTTCTTGAGGTGGTACGATCTTGATGTATCGTGAGCTTTGCTATTGTAGTTGGATCTTATGATGTTTCTCCCCCTCTACTCTCTTGTAATGGATTGAGTTTTCTCTTTGAAGTTATCTTATCAGATTGAGTCTTTAAGGATTTGAGAACACTTGATGTATGTTTTGCGTGGGATAAGTGTGGTGACAATGGGGTATTCTATGATCCACTTGATGTATGTTTTGGTGATCAACTTGCGGGTTCCGTGACCTTGGGAATCTATGCATAGGGGTTGGCACACGTTTTCGTCTTGACTCTCTAGTAGAAACTTTGGGGCACTCTTTCAGGTTCTATGTGTTGGTTGAATAGATGAATCTGAGATTGTGTGATGCATATCATATAATCATACCCACGGATACTTGAGGTGACATTGGAGTATCTAGGTGACATTAGGGTTTTGGTTGATTTGTGTCTTAAGGTGTTATTCCAGTACGAACTCTAGGGCTATTTGTGACACTTACAGGAATATCCCAATGGATTGATTGGAAAGAATAACTTTGAGGTGGTTCTGTACCCTACCATAATCTCTTCGTTTGTTCTCCGCTATTAGTGACTTTGGAGTGACTCTTTGTTGCATGTTGAGGCATAGTTTTATGATCCAACTATGTTATTATTGTTGAGAGGACTTGCACTAGTGAAAGTATGAACCCTAGGCCTTGTTTCAACGCATTGCAATACCGTTTGTGCTCACTTTTATCATTAGTTACCTTGCTGTTTTTATATTTTCAGATTACAAAAACCTATATCTACCATCCATATACCACTTGTATCACCATCTCTTCGCCGAACTAGTGCACCTATACAATTTACCATTGTATTGGGTGTGTTGGGGACACAAGAGACTCTTTGTTATTTGGTTGCAGGGTTGCTTGGGAGAGACCATCTTCATCCTACGCCTCCTACAGATTGATAAACCTTAGGTCATCCACTTGAGGGAAATTTGCTACTGTCCTACAAACCTCTGCACTTGGAGGCCCAACAACGTCTACAAGAAGAAGGTTGTGTAGTAGACATCAAGCTCTTTTCCGGCGCTGTTGCCAGGGAGGTGAGTGCTTGAAGGTATATCTTTAGATCTTGCAATCGAATCTTTTTGTTTCTTGTTTTATCACTAGTTTAGTTTATTAAAGAAAACTACAAAAAATGGAATTAAGAATGCCTCATATGCTTCATCTTTTTAATATCTATCATGAAAATAAGGATTCCAATAATTGTGCTCAAGTGCTAGAAGAAGAATGCATTAGAATGTTTGGCACTAAATATTTGAATGATGAGCATGATTGAAATGTTGTTACTATGAATTCTTTGAATATCCATGATGCTAATGATATGCAAAGCCACAAGCTTGGGGATGCTATGTTTGATGAAGATATTTTTAGTCCCCCAAGTTTTGATGTGCAAATTTATTATGATGAGAGCATGCCCGCTATCTATGATGATTATTGTGATGACTTGTATGCTATAAATAATAATAATGATATCCATGAAACTTTTCATCATGATTTTAACTTTCAATTGGATTATGCCTCACATGATAGTTATTTTGTTGAGTTTGCTCCCACTACTATTCATGAGAAGAAATTTGCTTATGTGGAGAGTAATAAAATTTCTATGCTTGTGCATCATGGAAATAGTGCTTTATGTGATAGTTATATTGTTGAATTCATTCACGATTCTACTGAAAATTATTATGAGGGAGGAACATATGCTTGTAGGAATTGCAATAATATCAAGTTTCCTCTCTATGTGCTTAAAGTTTAGAAGTTATGCTTGTTTTGCCCTCCTATGCTAATTGATTATTTTTCACACAAGTTGATTGCTCACAAAATCCCTATTCATAGGAAGTGGGTTAGACTTAAATGTGCTAGTCATATTCTTCATGATGCTCTCTTTATGTTACAATTCTTATCTTTTATGTGAGCATCGTTGAAATCATCATGTGTAGCAAGGGGCGTTAAACGATAGCGCTTGTTGGGAGGCAACCCAACTTTATTCTTGTTCCTTGCTTTTTGTTCCTGTTTAGTAATAAATATTTCATCTAGCCTCTGTTATGATTGAGTTTTTATGTTTTAATTAGTGTTTGTGCCAAGTAGAACCTTTGGGAAGACTTGGGGAAAGTCTTGTTGATCTTTTCTGTAAAAAACAGAAACTTTAGCACTCACGAGAATTGCTGCCATTTTTTATTGGAGAGTGCTATTTAGTTAATTATTATTGCACATTATTAATAGGTAAATTCCTCACGTCCAGAAATTTATATTAGAATTTTTGGGGTTCCAGAAGTTTGCGTTAGTTACAGATTACTACAGACTGTTCTGTTTTTGACAGATTCTGTTTTTCATGTGTTGTTTGCTTATTTTGATGAATATATGGCTAGTAAAAGAGTTTATAAACCATAGAGAAGTTGTAATACAGTAGGTTTAACACCAATATAAATAAATAATGAGTTCATTACAGTACCTTGAAGTAGTGTTTTGTTTTCTTTCGCTAACGGAGCTTACGAGTTTTCCGTTAAGTTTTGTGTTGTGAAGTTTTCAAGTTTTGGGTAAATATTCGATGGACTATGGAATAAGGAGTGGAAAGAGCCTAATCTTGGGGATGCCCAAGGCACACCAAGGTAATATTCAAGGACAACCAAGATCCTAAGGGGCATCCCCTCTTTCGTCTTTGTTCATCGGTAACTTTACTTGGAGCTATATTTTTATTCGCCACATGATATGTGTTTTGCTTGGAGCGTCATCTTATTTCATTTTGTTTTGCTTGATGTTTGAATAAAAAACCAAGATCTGAAATTATTAAATGTTTGAGAGTCTTCACATAGTTGCATAATTATTCGACTACTCATTGATCTTCACTTATATCTTTCGGAGTAGTTTGTTGTTGCTCTAGTGCTTCACTTATATCTTTTTAGAGCACGGTGGTGTTTTTATTTTATAGAAATTAATGAACTCTCATGCTTCACTTATATCATTTTGAGAGTCTTTAAAACATCATGGTAGTTTGCTTTGGTTATGAAACTAGTCCTAATATGATGGGCATCCAAGAGGGATATAATAAAAAAAACTATCATAAAAAGTGCATTGAATACTATGAGAACTTTGATACTTGATGATTGTTTTGAGTTATGAAGATGGAGATATTAGAGTCATGCTAGTTGAGTAGTTGTGAATTTGAGAGATACTTGTGTTAAAGTTTGTGATTCCCGTAGCATGCACGTATGGTGAACCGTTATGTGATGAAGTCGGAGCATGATTTATTTATTGATTGTCTTCCTTATGAGTGGCGGCCGGGGACGAGCGATGGTCCTTTCCTACCAATCTATCGCCCTATGAGCATGTGCATAGTACTTTGTTTCGATAACTAATAGATTTTTGCAATAAGTATGTGAGTTCTTTATGACTAATGTTGAGTCCATGGATTATACGCACTCTCACCCTTCCACCATTGCTAGCCTCTCTAGTACTGCGCAACTTTCGTCGGTACCATAAACCCACCATATACCTTCCTCAAAACAGCCACCATACCTACCTATTATGGCATTTCCATAGCCATGCCGAGATATATTCCCATGCAACTTTCCACCATTCCGTTATTATGACACGCTTCATCATTGTCATATTGCTTTGCATGATCATGTAGTTGACATAGTATTTGTGGCAAAGCCACCATTCATAATTCTTCCATACATGTCACTCTTGAGTCATTGCACATCCCGGTACACCGCCGGAGGCATTCATATAGAGTCATATCTTGTTCTAAGTATCGAGTTGTAATTCTTGAGTTGTAAGTGAATAAAAGTGTGATGATCTTCATTATTAGAGCATTTTCCTGAGTGAGGAAAGGATGATGGAGACAATGATTCCCCCACAAGTCGGGATGAGACTCCGGACGAAAAAAATTAAAAAAAGAGGCCAAAGAAGCCCAAATAAAAAAGAGAAAAAAGAGGCCATAAAAAAGAGAAAGTCCCAAATAAAAAAATGAGAGAAAAAGAGAGAAAGGACAATGCTACTATCCTTTTACCACACTTGTGCTTCAAAGTAGCACCATGATCTTCATGATAGAGAGTCTCCTATGTGGTCACTTTCATATACTAGTGGGAATTTTTCATTATAGAACTTGGCTTGTATATTCCAACAATGGCCTTCCTCAAATGCCCTAGGTCTTCGTGAGCAAGCAAGTTGGATGCACACCCACTTAGTTCCTTTTGTTGAGCTTTCATATACTTATAGCTCTAGTGCATCCGTTGCATGGCAATCCCTACTCACTCACATTGGTATGTATTGATGGGCATCTCCATAGCCCGTTGATACGCCTAGTTAATGTGAGACTATCTTCTCCCTTTTTGTCTTCTCCACAACCACCATTCTATTCCACTCATTCTCATGTATTGCGTGAAGATTGAAAAACTTTGAGAACATCAAAAGTAAACAATTGCTTGGCTTGTCATCGGGGTTGTGCATGATTGTAACATCCCAAATTTTCAATTTGGAATGTTATACATTAGATCATCAATGCATATCATATTTTTATTTGCATTTTGGTTGATCCTAGAAATTCTACGCAACTCAATGACCCACGGAGAGAGTTGGGGATTTCGTTATTTTCATATTTGAGTTTTCTCAAATTTTGAGAATAGGATCATTTGATTTTATTTATTTTATCATCAATTATTTCTATTACAAAAATATGAGAGAGGGAATAAAATGACTTTCCCAAAATAAAGAAATATTGAGGATTTAATAATAAAATCAAATAAGTTTTTTATTTCGGAGTTTTTCGGTGTTTTATTTGAATTTAGGAAAAATGTGCGGTTTTCAAAATTGCATTTAGGTCCCAAATAAATGTTCACCTTGTGCGGCTTGATTTTAGAAGCCCGTGAAAAATTATTTTGGAATTTTTGGAGTCCGTTTAGTATTTATTTTTATTTTTCTTCCGAGCGGAATTATTTAAAAAAACGAACCGACCTAACGGGCCGTGTCCGACTAGGACTCCGGCCCAACTAGGGTATATAAGCCTGGGCAGCCCACCCGGGGGAAACCCTAGCCCAGCCATCTGACCCCGCCCCAGCCGCCACCCGCGCCGACGCCGCCCGCCGCCGCAGCCGCCGCCTCGCCGCTGCCGCCTGCCGGATTTCGCCGCCGAGGTTCGCCGCCGCCTCGACTTCCTTGCCATCGTTTAAAAAAATCGGTTTTCATCAGTTTTTTTTAGTTTCGATTTTTTTAATAGATCGGTTTTTCCGGTTTATTTAAATAGCGAGTGTTCGTCCGTTCGTTCGTTCTAGCGAGCATTCGTTTTTTTCTTTTTCTCGGATTAAATCCGCGATTTTTCTGATCGCGATTCCTGGTCCGATTTTCGTTTTAGTATAACTTTTCGCTCGTTTATCGGAATCAGGTGATTCAAGCGCTTAGAGTTTCGTCTCGAAACCCTCTATCCGTTTAACCAACTTAAACAAGTTTTTGCTACTGTAAAAATTTGCCCTAGATCGAGATTACTAGAACGAAGTTGTTTTCTTTTGCCGTTTCACCTTCGTTGCTTCGTTCGATTTGATTCTTTTTGCCAACCGAAGTTCTTAAGTTGAACCTTCTGTTGAGGTCTCTTATTTGAGTTTTACATGTGCATTAGATGAGTACTTATTGTATGCTTGTTTGTTTGTCTGCGATAGAGTACCCGGAGTGCGCCGCTTGTTACTTCGAATCGTTAGGTTTCTCGGATCATCAGCAAGGCAAGTAACACTTTGATCATACCTTTTCTACTACCCAGTTTTATTGCATTAGATCAATCCTCACACATTGCATGGTTAGGATCTAATTAAATTGTGGGATGGGAAGTAGATGAGGTAGAACCTATTACCTATTTATTATCAAACCTTTGGGAGTTACTTCTACGTTTGCTTGTTATGCCATGCTATGCTAGTAGACGTGGATTGGGTGAGTGATATCCGTGACAGATGTGATATTGTTAATTAATGGTTTATCTAAGGTGGCAACTTAAACACACATCTGGGTGGATTGAGGCACCTGGGTATTCCAGGACTTGCCTGTTTTCTTTTGGACCGCCACCCAGGCTCAAAGGGATCATGAGACTATTCATACTAGAAACTTCCGTGTGCAGCCACAAGCTATTATGGGCTCTAGCATAGTTGACTAAGTTGTGCGAACTCTTACAGTGGTAGACTAGCAGATGTAGGGGATGTAGGTGGTACGGTCTACCCGATCGTAAGGTGCTAGCGCTTCTGAAAGACTATGTCTCGGTCATCCGTCTTCTCAAACACCATGTAGTGCGAGAAACCAAACGGAGGTGATCGAGTCTTGTGGGGAAAAGTGCGCAAACCTCTGCAGAGTGTAATAAACTAATCATGATTAGCCGTGTCCCCAGTTATGGACATCTTGAGTATCTAGTACTTGGATTATCATGTGAATCTCAACATGTTACTCTAAATTAATTTTGTTGGGTTTTAATGATGATGCTTAATTGGGATTGAGAATGCTGTCAACCATTGTCAATGTTTAACAACCACCATGATAGTAATTAAATTTATTCCTTTGTAGTAGGGAAAAATTGGCTTTTCGCAAAACAGTAACCATAGAGCTTTCCACCAGCCAAATATGCATATAGTATAGCTATTTCATTCCATTACTCTCTATGTGTTACCTTGCCAGCATATTCCATGTGCTGACCCGTTTCGGGCTGCAGCGTTAATGTTGCAGACTTTTCGTACGACTATTAAAGAGTTTTTAGGTCGTGGTTCTATACTCAGTGATGCTGTTGGAGTTGATGGACTCACTTCTCTTCCAAGCCTTCCGCTGTTATCGTTTTTAGATGGCCTTAAGCCATATTTATTGTAATAAGTTCTCTTTTGAGACACTCGATGTAATAAGTGTGTGATTGCTACTCTGCTATAAATCCTCCGAGTACTGTGTGGTGTCAGCATTACTGATTCCGGGATGACACCGGAGCATAGAGATCAGACTGTTTGAGGTCTGGTCGCTACAGACCTAGATCACTTTTCACTCTCTTCTCTTCTGACTTCTCATCTTTTCTACTCTTTAGAATGGCGGATGCAAGGAACAAGTTCACACAACCGGATGAAGATACACCCTTTGGACGACACTTGAAGGAAGTCACTAGATACCTGAACATAGGAGTACCAAGCTTCACGGGAACCTACAACGCCACTTTACATGAAGAAGAGCGCTGGATGATTCAAGTTCAAGTTCCAGGAAGGATGTTCATGCCAGTCACTGAGCCCATAGAGTTTTCTTTTGATGCACCAACTTGGAGTCTAGGAAAGAGCATGGTAGCTCACATCGCCATGGGACGCATTGGAGAAGTCTACCGCAAGGATCTACCAGATTTGTGGGCGCCGAGATGAGCACTGGGAGATGATCAGCACCAGGAAGGATAGATCAATCGCAGCTTTCATCCAGGAGTTAAACCAGCACATTCGATGACAGGAGAACCAGATGTGCGCCGACATGATATATCTGAAGAAGGCTAAGACAAGAATCAAGGAATTGGAAGAAGAACTAAAGGCTACACGTGAAGATTATGAAGAGGAAACTGAAGTATTGGTGGAGAAGAATGATGACCTGATCAAGAAGATTGGAATATTTATGGGAGGCCCTACGCTAGTAGATGAAGACAAAGAACCCCAGGAGATTAGCCCAGAAGACTACATCATCATCGACGGCACCGACTCGGAACCAGATAGTAGCGATGATGACTATGTTGATGAAGCTAGAGCAGATATCATGGAGTCTGCAACCGAAGAATATTTCTAGTAGACCACCCCATTAGTAGTAGTAGTCCACCATGTAAATATAGTAGTCCGAGCACTTTTGCGATAGTTAGATCAATTGTATGCCTTGTTTGATTGATTGAAGTGAATTGTTTGCTTTTGTCTCATGTGCATATGGGTAGTGTTTTCTCTTTAGACCCCCTCTATTCTTATATCTCATCTTTTCTAAACCCTCAGATGCCTCCGAGACGTGACCCCAGATTTGCCTTTCCACCAAAGCTCACCCAGTTGATCCAGCAACATAACACATTGATGCAGTTGCTAGTCCAGAATCAGAATCAAGGGAGCAACAACAACAACAACCCACCACCACCACCACCTGTTGACCACTTAGCCCGTTTTATTAGGCTGAATCCGCCGGTGTTTTCTAGTAGCACCGAGCCGATAGTAGCAGATGATTGGCTCCGCAAGACAGCTAGGGAGTTGACCACAACAGGATGCACAGATGCGGAGAAGGTGAAGTTTGCCGCACATCAGCTAGAAGGACCCGCAGCATCATGGTGGGAGAATTTCACAGCCACTTTCCCAGTAGACACTGTCACATGGGACCAGTTTCAGCAGGCTTTTCGTACTGCACATGTTTCAGTAGGAGCTATGGCCATGAAGAAGCGTGAGTTTCGCAACTTGCGCCAAGGAGGAAGGACAGTTGGCCAATATGTGGAGGAATTTAGTAAGTTAGCACGTTATGCACCAGATGACGCCGCTACGAATGTAGCTAAGCAGGAGAAGTTTCTAGAAAGACTGAATGATGAGTTGAGCATGCAGTTGATGGTAGCCACTTTCAACAACTACCAGGAGTTGGTTGATCGTGCTCTTATGATTGAAGGGAAGCAGCAACAAATTGAGAATCGCAAGGGGAAGTATGGACAAGGAAAGTACAATTCAGGAGCTCAGAATAAGCCACGTTTTACCCCTAGACCGGGAGGACATTTTTAGCATACCCATGTAGGAGGTATCTCGCACAATCACAATGGCACCAAGAATGGTAATGGCAATGGAGGAAGCAACGGCCAGAACCGCACCAACCCATCAACCCCAGCCAAGAAGGACCTAAGCCAATTCACTTGCTTTAAGTGTCAGAAGACCGGACATTATGCCAATGAATGTCCTGAAGGCCAAAATGGCAATGGAAGTTCTGGGAAGAAGCCGAACCCGTTCAACAGGGGACAGGTGAACCACGTTAGCGTGGAGGAGGTTGAAGCTCAGCCCGATGCAGTAATAGGTAAGTTTTTGGTTAAGTCATTTACTACACTCGTTCTTTTTTATACTGGTGCATCGCATTCATACATCTCAAGGGGATTTGTGGATAAGTATAACCTACCAACCCAAGCCCTTAGGTCACCCATGTTAGTAACCTCGCCCGGAGCAGAGTATGTGGCTAGTCTATGGTGTGATCGGTTACCATTAAGGATTGGTAACTATGTTTTTCCCTCAGACCTAATAGTATTGGAATCCCAAGGATTGGATGTGATATTAGGCATGGATTGGTTATCAAAGTATGAAGGGAATATAGAATGTGCTAGTAAGTCGATTTTGCTTACCACCCCAGAAGGGAGAAGGATCAAGTATGTATCCCGGCATGTGCCAAAGAGGACTCAAGTAAATTGCTTAACAGGATTTGTGCAGGAGGAAGTACCAGTGGTAAGGGATTTCCCTGATGTATTTCCAGAAGAGTTCCCTGGCATGCCACCGGATAGAGATATTGAGTTTTTGATTGAGCTATTGCCAGGCACAGGTCCAATATCAAAGAGACCATATAGGATGCCAGCAAAGGATTTGGTGGAAATTAAGAAGCAGATTAAGGAGTTACTGGATAAGGGATATATTCGCCCAAGTTCTTCACCTTGGGGATCGCCAGTACTTCTAGTGGAGAAGAAGGATGTATCGTTAAGGATGGTTGTTGATTATCGAGGATTGAATGAAGTAACGATCAAGAACAAGTACCCACTACCAATGATCAACGATCTGTTTGATCGATTGCAAGGAGCTAAGGTATTTTCCAAGGTCGATCTGCGATCAGGATACCACCAGTTGAAGATTCGAGAACAGGATATTCCGAAGACAGCTTTTACCACCAGGTATGGGCTGTATGAGTATACCGTTATGTCATTTGGTCTGACTAACGCACCCGCATATTTTATGAACATGATGAACAAAGTGTTTATGGAGTTCTTGGATAAGTTCGTCGTAGTGTTCATTGATGATATTCTGGTTTATTCGATGAATGAAGAGGAACATAAGGAGCATTTGTGTTTGGTACTTGGAAAGCTCAGAGAACATCAATTATATGCCAAGTTCAGCAAATGTTAGTTTTGGTTGAAGGAAGTAGGATTCCTCGAACATGTTATATCTGGAGAAGGTATAGCAGTTGATCCCACTAAAGTTGATACCGTGACCAAGTGGGAAGCCCCAACAACAGTTGGAGAGATCCGGAGTTTTCTTGGACTCGCAGGATACTACCGGAGATTTATTGAGAATTTCTCAAAGATTGCGAAGCCTATGACGGAGTTGCTGAAGAAAGATACCAAGTTCATATGGACAGAGGAATGTGAGGCTAGTTTCCAGGAGTTGAAGAAACGTTTGGTTACCTCACCAGTGTTGATTTTGCCAGACCAGACCAAAGATTATGAGGTGTATTGCGACGCTTCACGTCGAGGACTTGGAGCAGTGCTTATGCAGGAAGGGAGAGTTGTTTCATATGCCTCAAGACAACTGAAACCTCATGAGTTGAATTATGCTACGCATGATTTGGAATTAGCAGCCGTAGTGCATGCATTGAAAACATGGAGACATTTCCTCATTGGAAATCATTGTGAGGTGTACACGGATCATAAGAGTTTGAAGTACATTTTCACACAGAAGGAGTTGAATCTTAGACAAAGGAGATGGTTGGAGCTTATCAAGGATTATGATATGAAATTGCATTATCACCCCGGAAAGGCTAATGTAGTAGCTGACGCATTAAGCCGTAAGAGCCATGTCAATACGTTAATGACGGGAGAAATACCCAAGGAGTTAGCCGAAAATCTTCATGAACTATGTTTGGAAATAGTTCCGAGAGGCTACGTAGCAGCATTGGAGATTCAGTCAACTTTGATGGATAGAAAAGCTCAAAAAGCTGACAAAGAGATTGCCGCTATAAAGGAGAAACTGAGCAAAGGAAAAGCTAAAGGATTTCGTGAGGATGAGCACGACACCCTATGGTTTGAAGACCGCGTTTACGTGCCCAATGACCCAGAGATCAGGAAGTTGATTTTGCAAGAGGCACATGATTCACCGTATTCGATTCACCCAGGAAATACCAAGATTTATTTGGATTTGAAGGATATTTTCTGGTGGACCGGAATGAAGAAGGATATTGCGGAGTATGTAGCAGTTTGTGACGTATGTCAGAGAGTAAAGGCAGAGCATCAGAAGCCAGCAGGATTGTTGCAACCATTGCTGATACCCGAATGGATGTGGGATAAGTTAGGTATGGATTTTATCACGGGATTGCCCAGGACTCGTTCAGGCTATGAATCGATTTGGGTTGTAGTGGATCGATTGACGAAAGTACCTCATTTCATCCCAGTAAAGACCACTTACACCAGTGCTAAGTTGGCAAAGATATACATGACCAGGATCGTATGTTTGCATGGAGTTCCAAGGAGTATCGTATCAGATAGAGGAACCCAGTTTACCTCAAAGTTCTGGAAGCAGTTGCACGAAACTTTGGGTACCAGGCTAGAATTCAGTACAGCTTTTCATCCACAGACAGATGGACAGACCGAGAGAGTCAATCAGATTTTGGAGGATATGCTGAGAGCTTTTGCGCTAGATTACGGATCTAGTTGGGATGATAATTTGCCATATGCAGAGTTCTCTTACAACAACAGTTACCAAACCAGTTTAAAGATGGCCCCTTTCGAAGCCTTGTACGGAAGGAGGTGCAGGACACCGTTATCGTGGGACTAAGTTGGACACCGCCAGTTGTTTGGACCTGACTTGATTAAAGAGTCTGAACAGAAGGTGAAGTTGATTCGCGATAGGCTCAAGGTAGCCTAGTCCAGACAAAAAAGTTATGCAGATTCTCAACATAAGGAGACAGTTTACGAAGTTGGAGATAGAGCTTATCTTCGAGTATCTCCACTTCGAGGAACAAAGCATTTTGGAGTTAAAGGGAAGTTAGCGCCACGATTTGTAGGACCATATCGAGTTTTGGAACGTATGGGAGAAGTGGCCTACAAGTTGAAATTGCCCGAAGGATTGTCAGGAGTTCATGATGTGTTCCACGTTTCTCAGTTAAAGAAGTGCCACACGGAGATGGCTGACATACCTTTGAGAGACACAGTGCCATTGGAAACAATTCAGTTGGATAACGATTTGACCTACGAGGAGAAACCAGTTAAGATCCTCGAATTTGCCAGCCGAGTTACCCGCAGCAAGGTTATCAAGTTTTGCAAAGTTCAGTGGAGCCACCGCACAGAGGATGAAGCCACCTGGGAGCGAGCGGAAGATTTGCTCAAGGACCACCCTCACCTATTTTCTAGCCAACCCGAATCTCGAGGGCGAGACTCATCTTAAGGGGGGTAGGTTTGTAACATCCCAAATTTTCAATTTGGAATGTTATACATTAGATCATCAATGCATATCATATTTTATTTTGCATTTTGGTTGATCCTAGAAATTCTACGCAACTCAATGACCCACGGAGAGAGTTGGGGATTTCGTTATTTTCATATTTGAGTTTTCTCAAATTTTGAGAATAGGATCATTTGATTTTATTTATTTTATCATCAGTTATTTCTATTACAAAAATATGAGAGAGGGAATAAAATGACTTTCCCAAAATAAAGAAATATTGAGGATTTAATAATAAAATCAAATAAGATTTTATTTCGGAGTTTTTCGGTGTTTTATTTGAATTTAGGAAAAATGTGCGGTTTTCAAAATTTCATTTAGGTCCCAAATAAATGTTCACCTTGTGCGGCTTGATTTTAGAAGCCCGTGAAAAATTATTTTGGAATTTTTGGAGTCCATTTAGTATTTCTTTTTATTTTTCTTCCGAGCGGAATTATTTAAAAAAAACGAACTGACCTAACGGGCCGTGTCCGACTAGGACTCCGGCCCAACTAGGGTATATAAGCCGGGGCAGCCCACCCGGGGGAAACCCTAGCCCAGCCACCTGACCCCGCCCCAGCCGCCACCCGCGCCGCCGCCGCAGCCGCCGCCGCCACTGCCGCTTGCCGGATTTCGCCGCCGAGGTTCGCCGCCGCCTCAACTTCCGTGCCATCGTTTAAAAAAAATTGGTTTTCGTCAGTTTTTTTTAGTTTCGGTTTTTTTAATAGACCAATTTTTCCGGTTTATTTAAATAGCGAGTGTTCGTCCGTTCATTCGTTCTAGCGAGCGTTCGTTTTTTTTTTCTCGGATTAAATCCGCGATTTTTCTGATCGCGATTCCTGATCCGATTTTCGTTTTAGTATAACTTTTTGCTCGTTTATCGGAATCAGGCGATTCAAGCGCCTAGAGTTTCGTCTCGAAACCCTCTATCCGTTTAACCAACTTAAACAAGTTTTTGCTACTGTAAAAATTTGCCCTAGATCCAGATTACTAGAACGAAGTTGTTTTCTTTCGCCGTTTGACTTTCGTTGCTTCGTTCGATTTGATTCTTTTTGCCAACCGGAGTTCTTAAGTTGAACCTTATGGTTAGATCTCTTATTTGAGTTTTACCTGTGCATTAGATGAGTACTTATTGTATGCTTGTTTGTTTGTCTGCGATAGAATACCCGGAGTGCGCCGCCTGTTACTTCGAATCGTTAGGTTTCTCGGATCATCAGCAAGGCAAGTAACACTTTGATCATACCTTTTCTACTACCCAGTTTTATTGCATTAGATCAATCCTCACACATTGCATGATTAGGATCTAATTAAATTGTGGGATGGGAAGTAGATGAGGTAGTACCTATTACCTGTTTATTATCAAACCTTTGGGAGTTACTTCTACGTTTGCTTATTATGCCATGCTATGCTAGTAGACGTGGATTGGGTGAGTGATATCCATGACAGATGTGAGATTGTTAATTAATGGTTTATCTAAGGTGGCAACTTAAACACACATCTGGGTGGATTGAGGCACCTGGGTATTCCAGGACTTGCCTGTTTTCTTTTGGACCGCCACCCAGGCTCAAAGGGATCATGAGACTATTCATACTAGAAACTTTTGTGTGCAGCCACAAGCTATTATGGGCTCTAGCATAGTTGACTAAGTTGTGCGAACTCTTATAGTGGTAGACTAGCAGATGTAGGGGATGTAGGTGGTACGGTCTACCCGATCGTAAGGTGCTAGCGCTTCTGAAAGACTATGTCTCGGTCATCCGTCTTCTCAAACACCATGTAGTGCGAGAAACCAAACGGAGGCGATCGAGTCTTGTGGGGAAAAGTGCGCAAACCTCTGCAGAGTGTATTAAACTAATCATGATTAGCCGTGTCCCCGGTTATGGACATCTTGAGTATCTAGTACTTGGATTATCATGTGAATCTCAACATGTTACTCTAAATTAATTTTGTTGGGTTATGTTAATGATGATGCTTAATTGGGATTGAGAATGCTGTCAACCATTCTCAATGTTTAACAACCACCATGATAGTAAATTAAATTTATTCCTTTGAAGTAGGGAAAAATTGGCTTTACGCAAAACTGTAACCATAGAGCTTTCCACCAGCCAAATATGCATATAGTATAGCTATTTCATTCCATTACTCTCTATGTGTTACCTTGCCAGCATATTACATGTGCTGACCCATTTCGGGCTGCAACGTTAATGTTGCAGACTTTTCGGACGACGATTAAGGAGTTTTTAGGTCGTGGTTCTATACTCAGTGATGTCGTTGGAGTTGATGGACTCACTTATCTTCCAAGCCTTCCGCTGTTATCGGTTTTAGATGGCCTTAAGCCATATTTTTTGTAATAAGTTCTCTTTTGAGACACTCGATGTAATAAGTGTGTGATTGCTACTCTGCTATAAATCCTCCGAGTACTGTGTGGTGTCAGCATTACTGATCCAGGGATGACACCGAAGCACAGAGATCAGACTGTTTGAGGTCTGGTCGCTACAATGATTTAAATATTTTGTGTGGTGAAGATAGAGCATAGCCAGACTATATGATTTTGTAGGGATAGCTTTCTTTGGCCATGTTATTTTGAGAAGACATAATTGATTGGTTAGTATGCTTGAAGTATTATTATTTTTATGTCAATATTAAACTTTTTTCTTGAATCTTATGGATCTGAATATTCTTGCCACAATAAAGAGAACTACATGGATAAATATGTTAGGTAGCATTCCACATCAAAAATTCTGTTTTTATCATTTACCTACTCAAGGACGAACAGGAATTAAGCTTGGGGATGCTGATATGTCTCCAACGTATCTATATTTTTTGATTGTTCCATGATATTATATTATCAACCTTGGATGTTTTGTATGCATTTATATGCTATTTTATATGATTTTTGGGACTAACCTATTAACCTAGAGCCTAGTGCCAGTTTCTGTTTTTTCCTTGTTTTAGAGTATCACAGAAAAGGAAAATCAAACAGAGTCCAATTGACCCAAAACTTCATGGAACTTATTTTTGGACTAGAAGAAACCCACGGAGTATCAGAGATGGACCAGGGGTGTCCCGGGCTGCCCACGAGGGTGGGGGGCGTGCCCACCCCTTGGGTGCACCCCGCTGCCTCATGGACAGCCCGGAGATCCACCGACGTACTTCTTCCTCCCATATAAACCCATATACCCTAAAAACTTCGAGGAGCACAATAGATCGGGAGTTTCGCTGCCAGAAGCCTTCGTAGCCACCGAAAACCAATCTAGACCCGTTCTGGCACCCTGCCGGAGGGGGAATCCTTCTCCGATGGCCATCTTCATCATACCGGTGCTCTCCATGACGAGGAGGGAGTAGTTCTCCCTCGGGGCTGAGGGTATGTACCAGTAGCTATGTGTTTGATCTCTCTCTCTCTCTCTCGTGTTCTTGAGGTGGTACGATCTTGATGTATCATGAGCTTTGCTATTGTAGTTGGATCTTATGATGTTTCTCCCCCTCTACTCTCTTGTAATGGATTGCGTTTTCCCTTTGAAGTTATCTTATCGGATTGAGTCTTTAAGTATTTGAGAACACTTGATGTATGTCTTGCGTGGGATACCTATGATCCACTTGATGTATGTTTTGGTGATCAACTTGCGGGTTCCATGACCTTGGGAATCTATGCATAGGGGTTGACACATGTTTTCGTCTTGACTCTCCGGTAGAAACTTTGGGGCACTCTTTGAGGTTCTATGTGTTGGTTGAATAGATGAATCTGAGATTGTGTGATGCATGTCATATAATCATACCCACGAATACTTGAGGTGACATTGGAGTATCTAGGTGACATTAGGGTTTTGGTTTATTTGTGTCTTAAGATGTTATTCTAGTACGAATTCTAGGGCTGTTTGTGACACTTATAGGAATAACCCAACGGATTGATTGGAAAGAATAACTTTGAGGTGATTTCGTACCCTACCATAATCTCTTCGTTTGTTCTCCGCTATTAGTGACTTTGGAGTGACTCTTTGTTGCATGTTGAGGGATAGTTTTATGATCCAACTATGTTATTATTGTTGAGAGGACTTGCACTAGTGAAAGTATGAACCCTAGGCCTTGTTTCAACGCATTGCAATATCGTTTGTGCTCACTTTTATCATTAGTTACCTTGCTGTTTTTATATTTTCAGATTACAAAAACCTATATCTACCATCCATATACCACTTGTATCACCATCTCTTCGCCGAACTACTGCACCTATACAATTTACCATTGTATTGGGTGTCTTGGGGACACAAGAGACTCTTTGTTATTTGATTGCAGGGTTGCTTGAGAGATACCATCTTCATCCTATGCCTCCTATGGATTGATAAACCTTAGGTCATCCACTTGAGGGAAATTTGCTACTGTCCTACAAACCTCTGCACTTGGAGGCCCAACAACGTCTACAAGAAGAAGGTTGTCTAGTAGACATCATGGACTTCAGTTGACTTGCCCGATGATCAGCAAGCCATAGAGAATAAATGGATCTTCAAGAAGAAGACTCATGCTGACGGTAATGTTACTGTCTACAAAGCTCGACTTGTTGTGAAAGATTTTTGACAAGTTCAAGGAGTTGACTACAATGAGACCTTCTCACCCGTAGCGATGCTTAAGTCCGTCCGAATCATGTTAGAAATTTTCGTATTTTATGATTATGAAATTTGGCAAATGGATGTCAAAACTGCATTCCTTAATGGATATCTTAAAGAAGAGTTGTATATGATGCAACCAGAAAGTTTTGTCGATCCAAAAGGTGCTAACAAAGTGTGCAAGTTCCAGCGATCCATTTATGGATAGGTGCAAGCATCTCGGAGTTGGAATATATGCTTTGATAGTGTGATCAAAGCATATGGTTTTATGCAGACTTTTGGAGAAGCCTGTATTTACAAGAAAGTGAGTGGGAGCTCCGTAGCATTTCTGATATTATATGTGGATGACATATTGTTGATCGGAAATGATACTGAATTTCTGAATAGCACAAAAGGATACTTGAATAAGAATTTTTCAATGAAAGACCTCGGTGAAGCTGCTTACATATTGGGCATCACTCTATACAGATAGATCAAGACGCTTAATTGAACTTTGACAAAGCACATACCTTGATAAAGTTTTGAAGAAGTTCAAAATGGATCAAGCAAAGAAAGGGTTCTTGCCCGTGTTACAAGGTGTGAAGTTGAGTCAGACTCAATGCCCGACCACTGCAGAAGATAGAGAGAAAATGAAAGTCATTCCCTATGCCTCAGCCATAGGTTCTATCATGTATGCAATGCTATGTACCAAACCTGATGTGTGCCTTGCTATTAGTTTAGCACAGAGGTACCAAAGTAATCCAGGAGTGGATCACTAGACAGTGGTCAAGAACATCCTGAAATACCTGAAAAGGACTAAGGATATGTTTCTCGTTTATGGAGGTGACAAGGAGCTCGTCGTAAATAGTTACGTCGATGCAAGCTTTGACACTGATTCGGATGACTCTTAGTCACAAATAGGATACGTACTTTTAATAAATGGTGGAGCTGTCAGTTGGTGCAATTCCAAGAAGAGCATCGTGGCGGGATCTACATGCGAAGCGGAGTACATAGCTGCTTTGGAAGCAACAAATGAAGGAGTTCATATCCGATCTAGGTGTCATATCTAGTGCATCGGGTCCAATGAAAATCTTTTGTGACAATACGGGTGCACTTGCCTTGGCAAAGGAATCCAGATTTCACAAGAGAACCAAGCACATCATGAGATGCTTCAATTCCATCCGAGATCAAGTCAAGGAGGGAGACATGGAGATTTGCAAGATACATACGGATCTGAATGTTGCAGACCCGTTGACTAAGCTTCTCTCATGAGCAAAACATTATCAACACCAAGACTCCATGGGTGTTGGAATCATTACTGTGTAATCTAGATTATTAACTCTAGTGCAAGTGGGAGACCGAAGGAAATATGCAGCAATAATAAAGTTGATATTTATATTTCCTTATATCATGATAAATGTTTATTATTCATGCTAGAATTGTATTAACCGGAAACTTAGTACATGTGTGAATACATAGACAAAATAGAGTGTCCCTAGTATGCCTCTACTTGACTAGCTTGTTAATCAAAGATGGTTAAGTTTCCTAGCCATGGACATGTGTTGTCATTTGATAAATGGGATCACATCATTAGAGAATGATGTGATGGGCTAGACCCATCCGTTAGCTTAGCTCTATGATCGTTTAGTTTATTGCTATTGTTTTCTTAATGACTTATACATGTTCCTATGACTATGAGATTATGCAACTCTCGAATACCGGAGAAACACCTTGTGTGCTATCAAACGTCATAACATAACTGGGTGATTATAAAGATGCTCTACAAGCGTCTCTGATGGTGTTTGTTGAGTTGGCATAGATCGAGATTAGGATTTTTCACTATGTTTGTTGGAGAGGTATCTCTGGGCCCTCTCGGTAATGCACATTAGTATAAGCCTTGCAAGCAATGTGACCAATGAGTTAGTCACGGGATGATGCATTACGGAACGAGTAAAGAGACTTGCCGGTGACGAGATTGAACTAGGTATGATGATACCGACGATCGAATCTCGGGCAAGTAACATACCGATGACAAAGGGAATAACGTATGTTGTTATGCGGTTTGACCGACAAAGATCTTCGTAGAATATGTAGGAACCAATATGAGCATCCAGGTTCCGCTATTGGTTATTGACCCGAGATGAGTCTCGGTCATGTCTACATAGTTCTCGATCCCGTAGGGTCCGCACACTTAACGTTCGATGATGTTATGTACTGTGAGTTATGTGATTTGATGTACTGAAGGTTGTTTGGAGTCCGGGATGTGGTCATGGACATGACGAGGTGTCTCGAAATGGCCGAGACATAAAGATTGATATATTGGACCATGTTATTCGGACACCGGCAGTGTTCCCAATAGTTTCGGATAGGAGTGCCGGAGGGTTACTGGAGTCCTCCCGAGAAGTTATGAGCCTTAGTGGGCCTTAGGGGAGAGAGAGGGCCGCAGCCAGGAGGTGGCGCCCCCCAAGGGGAGTCTGAATAGGACAAAGGGAGGGGGCGCGTCCCCTCTTTCCCTCTCCCTCTCCCTCTCCCTCTCCTTCCTTCTTCTCCTACTTGGACTAGGAAAGGGGGGGACCTACTCCTACTAGAGTAGGATTCCCCCTCTTGGGGCCGCCCTAGGGGCCGGCCAGCCCTCCCCTCCTCTCTCCTTTATATACGTGGGAGGGGGGCACCCCATAGACACACAAGTTGATCTTTAGCCATGTGCGGTGCCCCCTCCACAGTTTCCACCTCAGTCATATTGTCGTAGTGCTTAGGCGAAGCCCTGCATCGGTTACTTCATCGTCACCGTCAACACGCCGTCGTGCTAACACAACTCACCCTCGGCCTCAGTTGGATCAATACTACGAGGGACGTCACCGAACTGAACGTGTGCAGATCGCGGAGGTGCCATGCGTTCGGTACTTGATCGGTTGGATCGTGAAGACGTTCGACTACATCAACCGCGTTACTAAACGCTTCCGCTTTCGATCTACGAGGGTACGTTGACACACTCTCCCCTGTCGTTGCTATGCATCTCCTAGATAGATCTTGCATGATCGTAGGATTTTTTTTTGAAAGACTGCATTCCCCAAAGTGGGGGAATCATAGTCTCCATCATCCTTTCCTCACTTCGGTACTGCTCTAAAAATGAATAATGATGATCATCACACTTCTATTTACTTATAACTCAAAACAAATAAAAATTACAAAATTATACCTATGACAAAGTATGACTCTATATGAATGCCTCTGGCATGTACAAAGATGTGCAATGATCTAGCGTAACATGTATGAAAAATGATGAACGATGGCTGAGCCACAACTACTTTGTCAGCTATATGATCATGCAAAGCAATATGACAATGAATTCTCAAGTCATCAAACGGAAGCGGTGGAAGTTGCATGGCAATATATCTCGGAATGGCCATGGAAAAACCATAATAGGTAGCTATGGTGGCTGTTTTGAGGAAGATATAATAAGGCTTATGTGTGATAGAGCTTAACATATCACGGGGTTTGGATGCACCTACGAGGTTTGCACCACGTCTTGATGTGAGAAAGGGCAATGCACGGTACCGTACAGGCTAGCAAATTTCGGAAAGGTGAGAGTGCGTATAATCCATGGACTCACATTAGTCATAAAGAACTCATATACTTATTGCAAAAGTTTATTAGCCCTCTAAGCAAAGTACTACTACGCATGCCCCTAGGGGGATAGATTGGTAGGGAAAGACCATCGCTCGTCCCTGACCGCCACTCGTAAGGAAGACAATCAATAATAAATCATGCTCCAACTTCATAACACAACAAGAGACTATATGTGCATGCTTCGGGAATCACAAACCTTAACGCCAATATTCTTACTAACCACAACCGTTTACTAGTACCTCCCACATATTCCATCTCTATATCGCCAAACTATTGCAAGGAATCAAACATATCATATTCAGTGATCCATAAGTTTTATGTAGGATTTTATGACTAACCATGCAATTGACCAATTCCTTTTGACTCCCTAAATAGATCTAAGTGAATCATGAGAGTTTAATTCCTTCTACAAAAGATCATGCTCTAATAAATATAAGTGAAGCAAGAGAGCATTCTACAAACAACGGTTTTCTATGTGAAGAGAAGTAGGCAATCCAAACTTCAAATGATATAAATGAAGCACATGAAGCATTCTATAAAGCCATACTCAAAAGATATAAGTTAAGTGCAACGAGCATTCCATAAATCAACCATGGACTATCTCATACCAGCATGGTTCATAGAAGAAAAGTAAAAACTAAGCACAAACGATGCTCCAAGATTGCACATATCACATGAAAAACGAATCCGAAAACATACCGATACTTGTTGAAGAAAGATGGGATGCCTTCCGGGGCATCCCCAAGATTAGACGCTTGAGTCTCCTAGAATATTTACTTGGGGTGCCTTGGGAATCCCCAATCTTGAGCTCCTGCCTCTCCTCCTTCTCCTCATATCGAGACCTCCTCGATCTTCGAACACTTCATCCACACAAAACTTAACTGAACTATTAGTGGCGGGGTTAGTGAATATGGCAATGAAATCCCATCATGTACTGCTGTAACATTATTGTATAATTATAAACAAACATTACCCACTGTATGCTATCACAATTCTATGGCCCCAAGTCAAGGAGGCTTCAACAAGAATTCAAACATATGCAAATAATGAAGCTATAACAGGAATCTATGAAAACAGGACAGTCTATAAAGATTTGGACATCCACCATAAGTTTGTAACTCAAAAAATTCTGAAACATTAGGAAAAAAAATCTGTATAGAAAGACAGTACCCAAAGTTTCAGAACCATTTGACGTTCCAGTAAAAAATGTAAAATCGGGAACTACAGCCAAAGTTTCTGTTTTGCACCGCACAAACCAACAAGCAATTTAATCATCCTAAAGGCAAACCTTGGCACATTATTTTTATAATACAATGGATTTGTACAAGGGGACAATTATTTTTGTGAGAATCTTCATGAAAAATTCTACATTGTTTCCATGAGCATGAACACAAGTGTTCAAGGTCGACCCTTACTTCTCTAATGCATAACTTCCAATCCTTCTCTTTTGTGAAAAGGTTTTTAAGTTCCCCTCTATATTTTTTTGATTTTAAACTTTATAAAGCACTCAATAGAAAGAAATGACTCTCTAAAACTTTCGGGTTGTCTCCCTGGCAGTGCTTTCTTTAAAGCCATTAAGCTAGGCATAAAGTGCTCAAGTAATGAATCCACCCGGATCCCAAGGTATATCAAAGCCAATTTTAATTAACAATGATTTGGCATTTAGTAGTGTGCACAAAGCAACATATATCATGCAATGATGAAGTCTAAGTCTCTTCCTATGCATCGGCATGTCATACAAGAACAATTCATGCACATCAAGTAAAGGCCATACATAGCATAAGCAGTTTCTTGCAATTTTATCTCATTGGAAACATAGAGAGGTGGAGATATAGTTCCTCTCTCATAATAATTGCAAGTAGGAGCAGCAAGCACATGCATATTATATTCATCAAAATCATCGTGTGTAGTGGTAGAACGCAACCCATCAATGTAATCCTTAATAAGTGCAAGCTTCTCTGATATAGTGTAGTTGGGAGAATCCAAAAAGATAATAGGACTATCATGTATGACTTTTGGGTTGTCTCCCTGGTAGTGCTTTCTTTAAAGCCATTAAGCTAGGCATAAAGTGCTCAAGTAATGAATCCACCCGGATCCCAAGGTATATCAAAGCCAATTTTCATTAACAATGATTTGGCATTTTGTAATGTGCACAAAACAACATATATCATGCAATGATGAAGTCTAAGTCTCTTCCTATGCATCGGCATGTCATACAAGAACAATTCATGCACATCAAGTAAAGGCCATACATAGCATAAGCAGTTTCTTGCAATTTTATCGTGTTGGAAACATAGAGAGGTGGAGATATAGTTCCTCTCTCATAATAATTGCAAGTAGGAGCAGCAAGCACATGCATATTATATTCATCAAAATCATCGTGTGTAGTGGTAGAACGCAACCCATCAATGTAATCCTTAATAAGTGCAAGCTTCTCTGATATAGTGTAGTTGGGAGAATCCAAAAAGATAATAGGACTATCATGTGTGGGTGCGATAGCAACAATTTTCATTCTTAACATAAGGAACTATAGAAAGTTCATCTTCATAATCATAATTCATAATGGCATCATGGCCACAAGCATAGCAAGCATCAAGTTCATCAAAAAGGGATATTTCAAACGAATCAACTGTTGGGGAACGTTGCAGAAAATTAAAATTTTTCCTACGGTTTCACCAAGATCCATCTATGAGTTCATCTAAGCAATGAGTCTAGGGAGAGAGTTTGCATCTACATACCACTTGTAGATCGCGTGCGGAAGCTTGCAAGGTGATGATGTAGTCGTACTCGACGTGATCCAAATCACCGATGACCAGCGCCAAACGGACGGCACCTCCGCGTTCAACACACGTACGGAACAGCCACGTCTCCTCCTTCTTGATCCAGCAAGGAAGGGTGGAGAGGTTGAGGGAGATGGCACCAGCAGCAGCACGACGGCGTGGTGTTGATGGAGCTGCAGTACTCCGGCAGAGCTTCGCTAAGCACTATGGAGGTGGAGGAGGTGTTGGGGAGGGAGAAGGAGGCAACCAAAGGCCAGGGCGTTCAGGTATGAAGTCCCTCCTCTCCCCCACTATATATAGGGGTGCCAAGGGGGGGTGGCCGGCCCTAGGAGATCCAATCTCCTAGGGGGTGCGGCGGCCAAGGGGGGTTTTCCCTCCCCCCAAGGCACCTAGGAGGTGCCTTACCCTCCTAGGACTCTTGCCCCCTTAAACCCTAGGCGCATGGGCCTATGTGGGGCTGGTGCCCTTGGCCCATTAGGCCAAGGCGCACCCCCTACAGCCCATGTGGCCCCCCGGGACAGGTGGACCCACCCGGTGGACCCCCGGGACCCTTCCGGTGGTCCCGGTACAATACCGATAACCCCGAAACTTGTCCCGATGCCCGAAACAGGACTTCCCATATATAAATCTTTACCTCCGGACCATTCCGGAACTCCTCGTGACGTCCGGGATCTCATCCGGGACTCCGAACAACATTCGGGTTACTGCATATACATATCCCTATAACCCTAGCATAACTGAACCTTAAGTGTGTAGACCCTACGGGTTCGGGAGACATGCAGACATGACCGAGACTCTCTCAGTCAATAACCATCAGCGGGATCTGGATACCCATGATGGCTCCCACATGCTCCTCGATGTTGTCATCGGATGAACCACTATGTCGAGGATTCGATCAAACCCTGTATGCAATTCCCTTTGTCAATCGGTACGTTACTTGCCCGAGACTCGATCGTCGGTATCCCAATACCTTGTTCAGTCTCGTTACCGGCAAGTCACTTTACTCGTACCGTAATGCATGATCCCGTGTCCAACACCTTGGTCACATTGAGCTCAATATGATGATGCATTACCGAGTGGGCCCAGAGATACCTCTCCGTCATACGGAGTGACAAATCCCAGTCTCGATCCGTGTCAACCCAACAGCTACTTTCGGAGATACCTGTAATGCACCTTTATAGTCACCCAGTTACGTTGTGACGTTTGATACACCCAATGCACTCTTACGGTATCCGGGAGTTACACGATCTCATGGTCGAAGGAAGAGATACTTGACACTTGCAAAGCTCTAGCAAAACGAACTACACGATCTTTTATGCTATGCTTAGGATTGGGTCTTGTCCATCACATCATTCTCCTAATGATGTGATCCCGTTATCAACGACATCCAATGTCCATAGTCAGGAAACCATGACTATCTGTTGATCACAACGAGCTGGTCAACTAGAGGCTTACCAGGGACATTGTGTGGTCTAAGTATTCACACGTGTATTACGATTTCCGGATAATACAGTTATAGCATGAATAAAAGACAATTATCATGAACAATGAAATATAATAATACTTTTATTATTGCCTCTAGGGCATATTTCCAACAGTCTCCCACTTGCACTAGAGTCACTAATCTAGTTACATTGTGATGAATCGAACACCCATAGAGTTCTGGTGTTGATCATGTTTTGCACGCGAGAGAGGTTTAGTCAGCGGATCTGCGACATTCAGATCCGTGTGCACTTTGCAAATCTCTATGTCTCCATCTTGAACATTTTCACGGATGGAGTTGAAACGACGCTTGATGTGCCTGGTCTTCTTGTGAAACCTGGGCTCCTTTGCGAGGGCAATAGCTCCAGTGTTGTCATAGAAGAGTTTGATCGGCCCCGACGCATTGGGTATGACTCCTAGGTCGGTGATGAACTCCTTCACCCAAATCGCTTCATGTGCTGCCTCCGAGGCTGCCATGTACTCCGCTTCACACGTAGATCCCGCCACGACGCTCTGCTTGCAGCTGCACCAGCTTACTGCTCCACCATTCAACATATACACGTATCCGGTTTGTGACTTAGAGTCATCCAGATCTGAGTCGAAGCTAGCGTCGACGTAACCCTTTACGACGAGCTCTTCGTCTCCTCCATAAACGAGAAACATGTCCTTTGTCCTTTTCAGGTACTTCAGGATATTCTTGACCGATGTCCAGTGTTCCTTGCCGGGATTACTTTGGTATCTTGCTACCAAACTTACGGCAAGGTTTACATCGGGTCTGGTACACAGCATGGCATACATAATAGATCCTATGGCTGAAGCATAGGGGATGACACTCATCTCTTCTTTATCTTTTGCCGTGGTCGGTGACTGAGCTGAGCTCAGTCTCATACCTTGTAACATAGGCAAGAACCCCTTCTTGGACTGATCCATTCTGAATCTCTTCAAAATCTTATCAAGGTATGTGCTTTGTGAAAGACCTATGAGGCGTCTCGATCTATCTCTATAGATCTTGATGCCTAATATATAAGCAGCTTCTCCAAGGTCCTTCATTGAAAAACACTTATTCAAGTAGGCCTTAATGCTGTCCAGAAATTCTATATTATTTCCCATCAGGAGTATGTCATCTACATATAATATGAGAAATGCTACAGAGCTCCCACTCACTTTCTTGTAAACGCAGGCTTCTCCATAAGTCTGCACAAACCCAAACGCTTTGATCATCTCATCAAAGCGAATGTTCCAACTCCGAGATGCTTGCACCAGTCCATAAATGGATCGCTGGAGCTTGCATACTTTGTTAGCGTTCCGAGGATCGACAAAACCTTCCGGCTGCATCATATACAGTTCTTTCTTAAGATGCCCGTTAAGGAATGCTGTTTTGACGTCCATCTGCCATATCTCATAATCATAGTATGCGGCAATTGCTAACATGATTCGGACGGACTTTAGCTTCGCTACGGGAGAGAATGTCTCGTCGTAGTCAATCCCTTGAACCTGTCGATAACCCTTAGCGACAAGTCGAGCTTTATAGATGGTAACATTACCATCCGCGTCCGTCTTCTTCTTAAAGATCCATTTGTTTTCTATCGCTCGCCGATCATCGGGCAAGTCTGTCAAAGTCCATACTTTGTTTTCATACATGGATTCTATCTCGGATTTCATGGCTTCAAGCCATTTGTTGGAATCCGGGCCCGCCATTGCTTCTTCATAGTTCGAAGGTTCATTGTTGTCTAACAACATGATTTCCAGGACAGGGTTGCCGTACCACTCTGGTGCGGAACGTGTCCTTGTGGACCTACGAAGTTCAGCAGTAACTTGATCCGAAGTACTTTGATCATTATCATGGTTTTCCTCTTCAGTTGGTGTGGGCATCAAAGGAACGGTTTCCTGTGCTGCGTCACTATCCCGCTCAAGAGGTAGTACTTCATCGAGTTCTACTTTCCTCCCACTTACTTCTTTCGAGAGAAACTCTTTTTCCAGAAAGCATCCGTTCTTGGCAACAAAGATCTTGCCTTCGGATCTTAAGTAGAAGGTATACCCTATAGTTTCCTTAGGGTATCCTATGAATACGCATTTTTCCGACTTGGGTTCGAGCTTTTCAGGTTGAAGTTTCTTGACATAAGCTTCGCATCCCCAAACTTTTAGAAACGACAGCTTAGGTTTCTTTCCAAACCATAATTCATACGGTGTCGTCTCAACGGATTTAGACGGTGCCCTATTTAAAGTGAATGTAGCTGTCTCTAGAGCGTATCCCCAAAATGATAGCGGTAAATCGGTAAGAGACATCATAGACCGCACCATATCCAATAGAGTGCGATTACGACGTTCGGACACACCGTTTCGCTGAGGTGTTCCAGGCGGCGTGAGCTGTGAAACGATTCCACATTTCTTTAAGTGTGTACCAAATTCGTGACTTAAGTATTCTCCTCCACGATCTGATCGTAAGAATTTTATCTTTCGGTCACGTTGATTCTCCACCTCATTCTGAAATTCCTTGAACTTTTCAAAGGTCTCAGACTTGTGTTTCATTAAGTATACATACCCATATCTACTCAGGTCATCTGTGAGAGTGAGAACATAACGATATCCTCCGCGAGCCTCAACGCTCATTGGACCGCACACATCGGTATGTATGATTTCCAACAAGTTGGTTGCTCGCTCCATTGTTCCGGAGAACGGAGTCTTGGTCATTTTACCTAAGAGGCATGGTTCGCACGTGTCAAACGATTCATAATCAAGAGACTCTAAAAGTCCATCGGCATGGAGCTTCTTCATGCGCTTGACACCAATGTGACCAAGGCGGCAGTGCCACAAGTATGTGGGACTATCGTTATCAACTTTAAATCTTTTGGCATCTACACTATGAACATGTGTAATATTACGCTCGAGATTCATTAAGAATAAACCATTGACCATCGGAGCATGACCATAAAACATATCTCTCATATAAATCGAACAACCATTATTCTCAGACTTAAATGAGTAGCCATCTCGTATTAAACGAGATCCAGATACAATGTTCATGCTCAAACTTGGCACTAAATAACAATTATTAAGGTTCAAAACTAATCCTGTAGGTAAATGTAGAGGCAGCGTGCCGACGGCGATCACATCGACTCTGGAACCATTCCCGACGCGCATCGTCACCTCGTCCTTCGCCAGTCTCCGTTTATTCCGCAGCTCCTGCTGTGAGTTACAAATATGAGCAACGGCACCGGTATCAAATACCCAGGAGTTACTACGAGTACTGGTAAGGTACACATCAATCACATGTATATCAAATATACCTTTGGTGTTGCCGGCCTTCTTACCCGCTAAGTATTTGGGGCAGTTCCGCTTCCAGTGACCCTTCCCCTTGCAATAAAAGCACTCAGTCTCAGGCTTGGGTCCATTCTTTGACTTCTTCCCGGTAACTGGCTTACCAGGCGCGGCAACATCTTTGCCGTCCTTCTTGAAGTTCTTCTTACCCTTGCCCTTCTTGAACTTAGTGGTCTTATTGACCATCAACACTTGATGTTCTTTCTTGATTTCAGCCTCTGCTGACTTCAGCATCGAGAACACTTCAGGAATGGTCTTTTCCATTCCCTGCATGTTGTAGTTCATCACAAAGCTCTTGTAGCTTGGTGGGAGCGACTGGAGGATTCTGTCAATGACCGCCTCATCTGGGAGGTTAATGTTCAGCTGGGTCATACGGTTGTGCAACCCAGACATCTTCAGGATGTGCTCACTGACAGAACTGTTCTCCTCCATCTTACAACTGTAGAACTTGTCGGAGACATCATATCTCTCGACCCGGGCATGAGCTTGAAAAACTAGTTTCAGCTCTTCGAACATCTCATATGCTCCGTGATGCTCAAAACGCTTTTGGAGCCCCGGTTCTAAGCTGTAAAGCATGCCGCACTGAACGAGGGAGTAATCATCAGCGCGAGACTGCCAAGCATTCATAATGTCTTGGTTCTCTGGGACGGGAGCGTCACCTAGCGGTCCTTCTAGGACATATTGTTTCCTGGCAGCTATGAGGATGATCCTCAGGTTCCGGACCCAGTCCGTATAGTTGCTGCCATCATCTTTCAGCTTGGTTTTCTCTAGGAACGCGTTGAAGTTCATGTTGACATTAGCGTTGGCCATTGATCTACAAGACATATTTGCAAAGGTTTTAGACTAAGTTCATGATAATAAAGTTCTAATCAAATTATGAACTCCCACTTAGATTAGACATCCCTTTAGTCATCTAAGTGTTACACGATCCGAGTCGACTAGTCCGTGTCCGATCATCACGTGAGACGGACTAGTCATCGTCGGTGAACATTTTCATGTTGATCGTATCTTCCATACGACTCGTGTTCGACCTTTCGGTCTCCGTGTTCCGAGGCCATGTCTGCACATGCTAGGCTCGTCAAGTTAACCCTAAGTGTTTTCGCTGTGTAAAACTGTCTTACACCCGTTGTATGTGAACGTAAGAATCCATCACACCCGATCATCACATGGTGCTTAGAAACGACGAACTGTAGCAACGGTGCACAGTTAGGGGAGAACACTTCTTGAAATTTTATAAGGGATCATCTTATTTACTACCGTCGTCCTAAGTAAACAAGATGCATAATACATAATAAACATCACATGCAATTATATAGTTGTGACATGATATGGCCAATATCATATAGCTCCATTGATCTTCATCTTCGGGGCTCCATGATCATCTTGTCACCGGCTTGACACCATGATCTCCATCATCATGATCTCCATCATCGTGTCTTCATGAAGTTGTCACGCCAACGACTACTTCTACTTCTATGACTAACGTTTAGCAATAAAGTAAAGTAGTTTACATGGCGTTATTCAATGACACGCAGGTCATACAAAAAATAATGACAACTCCTATGGCTCCTGCCGGTTGTCATACTCATCGACATGCAAGTCGTGAATCCTATTACAAAGAACATGATCTCATACATCACAATTCATCATTCATCACAACTTCTGGCCATATCACATCACATGATCAATCGCTGCAAAAACAAGTTAGACGTCCTCTAATTGTTGTTGCATCTTTTACGTGGCTGCAATTGGGTTCTAGCAAGAACGTTTTCTTACCTACGAATCACCACAACGTGATTTTGTCAACTTCTATTTACCCTTCATAAGGGCCCTGTTCATCGATTCCGCTCCAACTAAGGTGGGAGAGACAGACACCCGCCAGCCACCTTATGCAACTTGTGCATGTCAGTCGGTGGAACCGGTCTCACGTAAGAGTACGTGTAAGGTTGGTCCGGGCCGCTTCATCCCACAATACTGTTGAGCAAGAAAAGACTAGTAGAGGCAAGTAAGATGACAAAATCCACGCCCACAACAAAGTTGTGTTCTACTCGTGCAAAGAGAACTACGCATAGACCTAGCTCATGATGCCACTGTTGGGGAACGTTGCAGAAAATTAAAAATTTTCCTACGGTTTCACCAAGATCCATCTATGAGTTCATCTAAGCAACGAGTCTAGGGAGAGAGTTTGCATCTACATACCACTTGTAGATCGCGTGCGGAAGCTTGCAAGGTGATGATGTAGTCGTACTCGACGTGATCCAAATCACCGATGACCAGCGCCAAACGGACGGCACCTCCGCGTTCAACACACGTACGGAACAGCCACGTCTCCTCCTTCTTGATCCAGCAAGGAAGGGAGGAGAGGTTGAGGGAGATGGCACCAGCAGCAGCACGACGGCGTGGTGTTGATGGAGCTGCAGTACTCCGGCAGAGCTTCGCTAAGCACTATGGAGGTGGAGGAGGTGTTGGGGAGGGAGAAGGAGGCAACCAAAGGCCAGGGCGTTTAGGTATGAAGTCCCTCCTCTCCCCCACTATATATAGGGGTGCCAAGGGGGGGCGGCCAGCCCTAGGAGATCCAATCTCCTAGGGGGTGCGGCGGCCAAGGGGGGTTTTCCCTCCCCCCAAGGCACCTAGGAGGTGCCTTACCCTCCTAGGACTCTTGCCCCCTTAAACCCTAGGCACATGGGCCTATGTGGGGCTGGTGCCCTTGGCCCATTAGGCCAAGGCGCACCCCCTACAGCCCATGTGGCCCCCCGGGACAGGTGGACCCACCCGGTGGACCCCCGGGACCCTTCCGGTGGTCCCGGTACAATACCGATAACCCCGAAACTTGTCCCGATGCCCGAAACAGGACTTCCCATATATAAATCTTTACCTCCGGACCATTACGGAACTCCTCGTGACGTCCGGGATCTCATCCGGGACTCCGAACAACATTCGGGTTACTGCAGATACATATCCCTATAACCCTAGCGTAATTGAACCTTAAGTGTGTAGACCCTACGGGTTCGGGAGACATGCAGACATGACCGAGACTCTCTCAGTCAATAACCATCAGCGGGATCTGGATACCCATGATGGCTCCCACATGCTCCTCGATGTTGTCATCGGATGAACCACTATGTCGAGGATTCGATCAAACCCTGTATGCAATTCCCTTTGTCAATCGGTACGTTACTTGCCCGAGACTCGATCGTCGGTATCCCAATACCTTGTTCAGTCTCGTTACCGGCAAGTCACTTTACTCGTACCGTAATGCATGATCCCGTGTCCAACACCTTGGTCACATTGAGCTCAATATGATGATGCATTACCGAGTGGGCCCAGAGATACCTCTCCGTCATACGGAGTGACAAATCCCAGTCTCGATCCGTGTCAACCCAACAGCTACTTTCGGAGATACCTGGAATGCACCTTTATAGTCACCCAGTTACATTGTGACGTTTGATACACCCAATGCACTCTTACGGTATCCGGGAGTTACACGATCTCATGGTCGAAGGAAGAGATACTTGACACTTGCAAAGCTCTAGCAAAACGAACTACACGATCTTTTATGCTATGCTTAGGATTGGGTCTTGTCCATCACATCATTCTCCTAATGATGTGATCCCGTTATCAACGACATCCAATGTCCATAGTCAGGAAACCATGACTATCTGTTGATCACAACGAGCTGGTCAACTAGAGGCTTACCAGGGACATTGTGTGGTCTAAGTATTCACACGTGTATTACGATTTCCGGATAATACAGTTATAGCATGAATAAAAGACAATTATCATGAACAATGAAATATAATAATACTTTTATTATTGCCTCTAGGGCATATTTCCAACATCAACGGGATCATAGCAATTATCATGGCATTCATCCTTCGGTAAGAACGAAGGGAAATTAAACAATGTATGAGTTGAAGAGTTACTCTCGTTAGAAGGTGGGCACGGGTGATCAATCCGCTCTTCCTCCATTTGTTCTTCACTCTCATCATCTTTTTCATCCAATGAGCTCGTACTTTCATCAATTTCTTCTTCCATAGACTCCTGCAAAATATTAATCTTTTCTTGGACAGCGGAGTTATTCTCAATAAATTCATCAATATCGTAATTGTATTTATAATTATCTAGCAATATTCAAGGATAGCAAGAGTTTCGGGTCTATAAACTGAATCATCAAAATCTTCAAACTTTTCAAACAAAGATTCAATTTCATATGCACCCTTAAAAGCAAAAAATTCTTCTATTCGTTCCACATCATAATAATCATATATACCTCTAGCATAAGAAGCTAAGGTTTCATTATCATAAAATTCGCATGAACAGCGAAGGTGTGGAACCTCAATCTTAGAGCAACAAGTATAATCATATCTCAAGCATAGATTCCAAGCATATGCAACATTTCAATTTGATCTCATATAAGTTTTCCCTTTTGAGTCAAGCGATAATCCCTAAGGTATTCACGTTGATCCAACATTACACCCATTATCAAGTTGAATGGGTTTTTTCAGCATTATCATAGTGCATAATATTTTTCACATAACGAGTATCGAGGGTTAGGAGGTTCCCCATCTCCATGAGCAGCAAGTACAACTATTTTTTTGGTGCTTAGTGTTCCATATCCATAACTAAAGATACAGAACAACTTAGAACAGAAAATAAAAACTACTTAGTGATAAAGTAAACAAGCACACACGAGAATATTCACCCCACGCTATTGCTCCCCGGCAACGGCGCCAGAAAAAGGTCTTGATAACCCACAACTATAGGGGATGATTTGTATCCTTCTTCGATAAATAAGAGTGTCGAACCCAACGAGGAGCTAAAGAAAGAACAAATATTCCCTCAAGTTCTATCGACCACCGATACAACTCTACGCACACTTGACGTTTGCTTTATCGGAAAAAGTATAAAACTATTTTGTAGGTGTGATCCTAGAACTACTTTGCAAGAATAAAACTAGAATTACTTTGCAAGATAATAAAAGCTAGGTGTTTAGAAAAAGGGTTTGTGTCAACAAGAAAGGTATTTGACCCTAGGCAATCGATAACAAGTACCGGTAATCATTGTTGTAATTTCATATGAGGAAGAGGCATGAGCTAACATACTTTCTCTACTTGGATCATATGCACTTATGATTGGACCCCTAGCAAGCATCCGCAACTACTAAAGATCATTAAGGTCGTGAAACCCAACCATAGCATTAAGTATCAAGTCCTCTTTACTCCCATACATCATACCCCACTTACTTGGGTTTAAGCTTCTCTCACTCTCGCAACCCACCATAAGTGAACCATGAACATATTGCAACACCCTACAGCGGGGGCCCCTTGTCGGTGTCAAAACCGGCCGATCTCGGGTAGGGGGTCCCGAACTGTGCGTGTGAGGATCGAAGGTAACATGAGACAAGGGGGACACAATGTTTACCCAGGTTCGGGCCCTCTTAATGGATGTAAAATCCGACGTCCTCCTTGATTGTATTCGATGAGTATAGGGGTTACAAGAGTTGATATACCTCGAGATCGTGATGGCTAAAGCCTAGATGTCTAGCCTATATGAATTCTGATAGCCTTTACGGACTAACCCTCCGGTTTATATAGACAAAGGAGGGACCTAGGGTTGTACAAAGTCAGTTTATAGAGAAAGGGAACTACACATCCGGACGTTAAGCTTGCCATCCACACAAAGGAGAGTCCCACTCGAACACGGGGGGAGGCCTTCTATCTTGTATCTTGATGGCCCATCAGTCCGGCCCATGCTACACAGCTCGGACACCTAAGGACCCCATAATCCATGACTCCCTCAGTAGCCCCCGAACTTGCCTTCAATGATGATGTAATATTTGACCCATGTCTTTGGCTTTGTAATGAGGGTTCTTCATTATAATCCGGACCATGACAATCCAGCGATAACCTCGATGTCTTTTACAATCCCTCCCCTGTCGACGCTTCGATTTTCGCGTGCTAGGTGAATACGAACAATCCAGAAATAAGCCATTCACCACGCTCGGATGGCATCTATATAAGGAGATATGGACCTCCAAATGCCATCTCACATCACGCGGAAGGAAAACAGCCAAGTCTAGGCACAAACAAAGCCTTCCATCATGGCCGGCGCCGCAGTCTCCTCTTCGTGCCCCATGGCCCTCAAGAGGGTGATTGGCAAAGTTGCTCTATGCCTCATCTTCAACTAAGCCGGCTCCAGACACAGGGCTACCTCCCACTCACAGATCTAGTCCCCGTTCAAGCGGGATTATATTCAATAGGCAACGACGCGATGGCTGAGAACTTCCCCAACCCAAATAAGGAGGAGAGGGTGTGCTTCATCCCATTTCTGTTGCGGGGCCTGGGATTTCCAATCCATCCCTTCCCCCGCGGGTTATTGGAATTTTACGGTATCCAACTGCAGAACCTCACCCCAGGTTCGATTCTGCACATCTCAGGTTTTGTTGCCCTCTACGGGCTATTCCTAGGCATTGAGGCCCATTTTGGATTATGGAGGAAATTCTTCTGCCTCGTTCCTCGCCACCAAGGGGGTTCCATATTTGAAGTGGGCGGTGTCGAAGTATGGTGTATTGCCGGATCCGGATACCTTGTAGGAACACCTAAAGAGGCATACCCGCAATGGTCTTCGGAATGGTTCTATATGGATGATGTTCCGCTGCCGGCTCCAGTTAGGCGCAGCCTCCCTGAATTTTCTAGCGCTCCTCTAAAGAAGCGCCTCAACTGGCATCCCCGAAGTCCCAAGGAGGAGGACAGTGTGGAGATAAAGAGGTTGGTCAGCAAGGTCAGGCTGCTCGCCCACTCTGAACTCTCGATAGTTGAGGTCATGGCGATTGCAATAAATAGGTGTGTGCAGCCTCTCCAATCCAGAGTAACTCCCTTACGGTGTTACCACGAAGAAGACGACGCGTCCCGTTACAGACGGCAGGGTCCAGATACCCCAGCCGAACTGGCTTCAATTTTGGCTGATCTATACAAGGGAAAAAAGAAGATTTTCTCCGGTTAAACTGCCAGGAGGCTTATTCCCTGTACACCCCTATTGAATGGGTAAGATCTCGATCATTTGGGCTTATTTTATTGCATTACAGACACTAACCGAACTCGCTCGTTGTTACCGCCAACAGTCATGGAGGAGGATGACTGAGGACATCCAGTGTCACGCTCCCCAGCCAGAGGATCATAATCGTGATGAAGATCCTGGCTTTTGTGAGGATCCGGACATATATATAGAATTCGATGATGGGGTATTCTATCAAGTGAGCCCTGATGGTTTGGAAGTGGCTATCACCGCCGACTACCCTCGCCTTTACCCATTCTGCATCATGAGTATCCAGAGGATTCCTAAGAGGAGACCCTAATATGCATCCTTACCCGTTGTACTGATCCGGATTTTAACATGATCAATGCTCTAGTGACTGTATGTCCTCAAGGGTGGCCCCTACACAAGGACGTCGTTCAAAACGAAAAGGGTCCGGGAGTACAATGGAGACATCACAGTCCTCCAAGAGGCATGTGTGCTTTAATGCATGCCTAGGCATGATTCTGGGTTGTTAAGAGTCTCCCTTTTTATCCTTGACTTCAGGAGGAGTATGCAGCAGACGGTGGGAAAATGCTCGATTAGCCAAATGTCCACTAATCCGGTGCCGGACTTGTCAACTAGGATGCGAGCCGACTCCATGCCTGTTCCGCCTCCTCAAGAGGATTTGGATGACGTATCGGTCACGAATTCCAAAGTGGAGAGCATGATGAATCACCGTCGATTAAAGGAGGCTATGCGTGCTTCGGCCTTGTCTGAACAAGAATTCACCGCACTGAGTTCGATAGATGCATATATCCGAGCCGCTTGAGACAGCCTTGCCGGAGTCATTCAGCTATTCTCGAAGAATATACTGGTAAAATTTGATGCAATTTGCATGGCCATATGCAAGTAGCCCCCGAGACTTGAAGCGGTGAAGCAAACCGATTTAAGGATCGATAATTTTTGCAGGTTCTGCAAGAAAAGAACACTATGCTAGCCCACGAGCTGAACACAAACCAGAAGCAACTGAGTGCAGTCACCGCCGAACTAGCGGAATTGGAAGAGACCGCGACAGGCGTGTCTAGGGAGAAATAACATGAGGAGGAAAATGACAAACAGTCTGAAGAGATAGAGAGCTTGAAGGCTCAACTATTAGCCGCTCAAAAGGAAAATGAAAAGCTAAAGGGCGGCATGTTCGGTATGTCTTGCCCTCTTATTCAGGACCACCATATGTGCCCATTTTTAGTCCATAATGCGGAATATCATGAATTTGTTGCGGCAGGTCTGTTAACTGGTTGTCCAGAGGAGGAAGTGTTCGGGTTTCAAGGCGATGTGCTAAAGGAGTTGTCCGCCATGCATGCTCGGGCCCGAAAAGCCATGAGGAGTATGGTGAAGGCGTTATGGCCATCTGATACCCCTCCAGAAAGTATGGAGGGCCTAGCAAACTTGTTCAAAGGTGCTCGGCGCCGGCTCGAGCTATGGAAGACGTCTGCCTGCCGTGATGGCGCATGAGAAGCCCGGGCCATGGTGAAGACACGCTTCACGAAACTGGACCTGAATCATATGGCCCGAGTAGGACCACATGGACCAGATGGGAAGAAAATCCCTTTAAATTTGGTTTATGATCAAGTAATGATCGCTGAAAAATATTCGCAGGAAGACTGTAGATTAGACATCCTTATAGTCAGAATAGAGAAGGAATAGGTTTTTGACTTAATGTATCAATGTACATTTATGATCCGAACATGTGACATGATTTTGTCATCACAGGCTTTTGGCTTTAACGTCGGAACCAAAATGGTGGAGTGTTTCTGGATACTTAGGGAAAAAGGAAGTATCTTTCCGGAAACCAGGCAACCTAGTCATTGTGCTCAAACAGACAAAAAATTCGAGTTCGGGATGTATGTTATATTACATATGTAAGAAACATCTTCCCAGGAAAATAGTTCTGTTAAAGGTTCCGTTCCTTGGGTTGGCATATTATGATTACACGTGTTGGGGCATGTGGTTCGTAATACGAAAAAACTGTCTCGAAGTGCTAAAAGATGGTTGCAATATTTCAACAATCTGTCATTGTAGTGCTGACCAATTATTCCCTTAAGAACGCTAGCTTTCGGCTTCACCCGTCTGAGGTACATGTCTAGATGACCCGGTTGTAACAATCACAGAGGTGCTCCCTTTGTGCCCTAGCCGAACAATCAAGAACGTAGGGCATAAGCACAGTAGCGAGGCAACCCATCTTGGCAAAAACTTAAGTCATAGAGGTGCATATAATGGCAAAAAGGATGTATATCCGCAAACGACACATATATTGTGAGCTCTAGGCTTGGTATAATAATAAGCTTCTACTTACAGAAGCCCCCAGCCGTGGCGGGGTGAGTACATTTAAGGATCTCTACCCCTCAAGTGTTCAGCTTATCCGAACACACCATGGGAAACGTAAAAAAAGGGAAATTTTGAAAAGGAGACAAAAGAACGAATAAGAAGCATGGTCGTACTTATGCATAGAATCTTCGTAGCCGGAAAGCGTTCCAAGTGTTTGGCTCTAAGCGATTATCCGATGCATTGCAAAGGCGGTAGGCTCCTCCAGTGATAACTTCATCTATAATGAAGGGACCTTCCCATTTTGGTTTGAGTTTGTCATTTTTCTTCTCTGGGACGCGTAAAACGAGCTCACCGATGTTATAAGTCTTTGCCTGCACTTCTCTGCTTTGGTATCTTCAAGCTTGTTGTTGATAGAATGCGGAAAGGGCTTCTGCGACATCGTGCTCCTCCTCCAGGCCATCTAAGTCATCCTACCGATCGAGCTCGACCTCTCTCTCCTCATACATGCGCACTCGAGGTGAATCATGAATAATGTCGCAGGGCAAGATAGCCTCTGCTCCGTACACCATGAAGAATGGTGTGTATCCATGTTGGGGAATGTAGTATTTCAAGAAAAAAATCCTACAATCATGCAAGATCTATCTAGGAGAAGCATAGCAACAAGCTGGGAGAGTGTGTCCACGTACCCTTGTAGACCAAAAGCAGAAGCATTTAGTAATGCGGTTGATGTAGTCGAACGTCTTCACGATCCAACCGATCCAAGCACCGAACGTACAACACCTCCGCGTTCAGCATACACTCAGCTTGATCCAGTTGAGGACGAGGGAGAGTTCTGTCAGCACAACGGCGTGGTGACTATGATGATGAAGTTAACGGTGCACGGCTTCGCCTAAGCACTACGGCGATATGACCGAGGTGTGTAACTGTGGAGGGGGCACCACACACGGGTAAGAGAAGGCTTGGTGTGCCCCCCTCCCACGTATATAAAGGGGGGAGGAGAGGTGGCCGGCCCAAGGGGGGGCATGCCATGGGTGGAGTCCTACTTGGACTCCCGGTCCAAGTAGGATTCGGTCCCCCCTTTTCGATTCCCACTAGGAGAAGGAGGGAAGGAGGAGGAGGAGAAAAGGACAGGGGGGCCGGCCCACCCAACCCTAGTCCAATTTGGTTTGGGCTTGGGGGGCGCGCCCCACCACCTAGTCGATGCCTCCTCTCTCCACCTGGGCCCATGAAGGTCCATTAACTCCCCCCGGGGGGGGGGGGGGGTTCCGGTAACCCCTTGTACTCCGAAAAATGCCCGAACCGTTTCGAAACCATTCTGGTGTCCAAACATAACCTTCCAATATATCAACCTTTATGTCTATACCATTTCGAGACTCCTCATCATGTCCGTGATCTCATCCGGGACTCCGAACAAACTTCGGTTCATAAAATCACATAACTCATAATACAAATTGTCATCGAACGTTAAGCATGTGGACCCTACGGGTTCGAGAACTATGTAGACATGACCGAGACACATCTCCGGTTAATAACCAATAGTGGAACCTCGATGCTCATATTGGCTCCTACATATTCTACGAAGATCTTTATCGGTCAAACCGCATAACAACATACGTTGTTCCCTTTGTCATCGGTATGTTACTTGCCCGAGATTCGATCATCGGTATCATCGTACCTAGTTCAATCTCGTTACTGGCAAGTCTCTTTACTCGTTCGGTAATACATCATCCCGTGGCTAACTCATTAGACACATTGCTTGCAAGGCTCATAGTGATGTGCATTACCGAGAGGGCCCAGAGATACCTCTCCGATACACGGAGTGACAAATCCTAATCTCGATCTATGCCAACTCAACAAACGCCATTGGAGACATCTGTAGAGCATCTTTATAATCACCAAGTTACGTTGTGATGTTTGATAGCACACAAGGTGTTCCTCCAGTATTCGGGAGTTGCATAATCTCATAGTCAGAGGAACATGTATAAGTCATGAAGAAAGCAATAGCAATAAAACTAAACAATCATTATACTAAGCCAATGGACGGGTCTTGTCCATCACATCATTCGTAATGATGTGATCCCGTTCATTAAATGACAACACATGTCTATGGTCAAGAAACTTAACCATCTTTGATTAATGAGCTAGTCTAGTAGAGGCATACTAGGGACACTCTGTTTGTCTATGCATTCACACATGTACTAAGTTTCCGGTTAATACAATTCTAGCATGAATAATAAACATCTATCATGATATAAGGAAATATAAATAACAACTTTATTATTGCATCTAGGGCATATTTCCTTCAGTCTCCCACTTGCACTAGAGTTAACAATGTAGATTACATAGTAATGATTCTAACAACCATGGAGTCTTGGTGCTTGATACGTCTCCAACGTATCTATAATTTTTGATCGTTCCATGCTATTATATTATCCGTTTTGGATGTTTAATGGGATTTACTATGCACTTTTATATTATTTTTGGGACTAAACTATTAACCAAAGGCCCAATGCAAATTGCTGTTTTTTTGCCTATTTCGGTGTTTCACAGAAAAGGAAAATCAAACAGAATCCAAACAGAATGAAACCTTCGCGAGGATCTTTTTTGGAACAAACGTGATCCAGAAGACTTCGAGTGGACGTCAAGGAAGCAGCGAGGCGGCCACGGGGGGTGGGTGTGCCCCCCACCCTTGTGAGCCCCTCGTAGCTCCACCGACCTATTTCTTTTGCCTATATATACTCTCATACCCTGAAACCTTTGGGGAGAGAAACGAAACACATTTTCCACCGCCGCAACCCTCTGTACCTGTGATATCCCATCTTGGGGCCTTTTCCGGCGCTTTGCCGGAGGGGGATTCCATCACGAAGGGCTTCTACATCAACACCATAGCCTCTCCGATGATGTGTGAGTAGTTTAGTACAGACCTTCGGGTCTATAGTTATTAGCTAGATGGCTTCTTCTCTCTCTTTCGATCTCAATATGAAGTTCTCCTCGATCTTCTTGGAGATCTATTAGATGTAACAATTTTTGCGGTGTGTTTGCCAAGATCCAATGAATTGTGGGTTTATGACTTGATTATCTATGAATATTATTTGATTCTTCTCTGAAATCTTATATGCATGATTTGATATCGTTGCAAGTCTCTTCGAATTTTTAGTTTGGTTTGGCCTACTTGATTGATCTTTCTTGCAATGGGAGAAATGCTTAGCTTTGGGTTCAATCTTACGGTGTCCTTTCCCAGTGACAACAGGGGCAGCAAGGCACGTATTGTATTGTTGCCATCGAGGATAAAAAGATGGGGTTTATATCATATTGCTTGAGTTTATCCCTCTACATCATGTCAACTTGCCTAATGCGTTACTCCGTTCTTATGAACTTAATACTCTAGATGCATGCTGGATAGCGGTCGATGTGTGGAGTAATAGTAGTAGATGCAGATTCGTTTTGGTCTACATGTCACGGATGTGATGCCTATATTCATGATCATTGCCTTAGATATCATCATAACTATGCGCTTTTCTATCAATTGCTTGGCAGTAATTTGTTCACCCACCGTAATACATGCTATCTTGAGAGAAGCCACTAGTGAAACCTATGGCCCCCCAGGTCTACTTTACATCATATAAGTTTCCAATCTACAATTCTAGTTTACTATTTATTTTGCGATCTTTATTTTCCAATCTATACCATAAAAATACCAAAAATATTTATCTTATTATCTCTATCAGATCTCACTCTTGTAAGTGACCATGAAGGGATTGACAACCCCTTTATTGCGTTGGTTGCGAGGTTCTTGTTTGTTTGTGCAGGTACTAGGGGATTTGCATGTAGTCTCCTACTGGATTGATACCTTGGTTCTCAAAACTGAGGGAAATACTTACGCCTTTGCTGCATCACCCTTTCCTCTTCAAGGGAAAACCAACGCATGCTCAAGAGGTAGCAAGAAGGATTTCTGGCGCCGTTGCCGGGGAGATTTGCACCAAGTCAAGTTGAGATTTGATCTCCTGACAACTAGCCATTTCTGGCGCCGTTGCCGGGGAGATCTACGTCAAGTCAAGACACACCAAGTACCCATCACAATCCCTTATCCCTCGCATTACATTATTTGTCATTTGCCTCTCGTTTACCTCTCCCTCTCTTGACACTTGCCGTTTTATTTGCCCTTTTTCCGTTCGCCTTCTTTCTCTTGCCTCCCGTGTGATTGTGTGTTGGATTGATTGTTTGTCACGATGGCTCAAGACAATACTAAATTGTGTGACTTTTCCAATACCAACAATAATGATTTTATTAGCACTCCGATTGCTCCTCTTACCGATGCTAAATCTTGTGAAATTAATACTGCTTTGCTGAATCTTGTCATGAAAGATCAATTTGCTGGACTTCCTAGTGAAGATGCCGCTACCCATCTAAATAACTTTGTTGATTTATGTGATATGCAAAAGAAGAAATATATGGATAATGATATTGTTAAATTGAAGCAATTTCCGTTTTCGCTTAGAGATCATGCTAAAACTTGGTTCTCCTCTTTGCCTAAAAATAGTATTGATTCATGAAATAAGTGATGCTGGATTGAATTTTGCTTCTAGAAATCTTTTAGATTCGTCCGCGGGAGGCACTTTTATGGAAATCACTTTAGTATAAGCTACTAAACTCCTAGATAATATTATGGTTAATTATTCTCAATGGCACACCGAAAGATCTACTAGTAAAAAGGTTCATGCGATAGAAGAGATTAATGTCTTGAGTGGAAAGATGGATGAACTTATGAAATTGTTTTCTAATAAGAGTGTTTCTTCTGATCTAAATGATATTCCCTTGTCTACTTTGATTGAAAATAATAATGAATTTATTGACGTGAATTTTCTTGGTAGGAACAATTTTGGTACCAACGCGTATAGGGGAAACTTTAATTCTAGGCCATTCCCTAGTAATCCCTCTAATAGTTATGGTAATTCCTACAACAACTCTTATTGAAATTTTAATAAGATGCCTACTGATTGTTAGACTAGTGTTAAAGAATTTATGAATTCGCAAAAGAATTTCAATGCTTTGCTTGAAGAAAAAATGCTTTAGATTGATGAGTTGGCTAGGAACGTGAATAGAATTTCTCTTGATGTTGATTCTTTGAAACTTAATTAGATCTACTCCACCTAAGAATGATATCAATGAGTCTCTTAAAGCCATGATAATTTCCATTGATGAGTGAAAGAAAGAACCGCTAGGATGCCTAAGAAAGATTGCTTTGTGAAAGCGTGTTCTTCTTGTTTTCATGATAATAATGATGAAGATCTAAAAGTGATTGGTGTGTCTCCTATTAAATCTTTGTTTGCCAATATGAATCTTGATAAAGATGGGACTGGAGATGAGTCAACTTTAGTTAGAAGGCGTCCCAATGATTCGGAGTTTTTAGATCTTGATGCAAAAATTGGTAAAATTGGGATTGAAGAGGTGAAAACTTTACATAGCAATGAACTCACTATTTTGGATTCCAAGGAATTTAATTATGATAATTGCTCTTTGATAGATTGTATTTCCTTGTTGCAATCCGTGCTAAATTCTCCTCATGCTTATGATCAAAACAAAGCTTTCACTAAACATATCTTTGATGCTTTAATGCAATCTTATGAAGAAAAACTTGAATTAGAAGTTTTCATCCCTAGAAAACTTTATGATGAGTGGGAACCTACTATTAAAATTAAGATTAAAGATCGTGAATGCTATGCTTTATGTGATTTAGGTGCTAGTGTTTCCACGATTCCCAAAACTTTGTGTGATGTGCTAGGTTTCCCTGAATTTGGTGATTGTTCTCTAAATTTGCATCTTGCGGATTCCACCATTAAGAAACCTATGTGAAGAATTAATGATGTTCTTATTGTTTAAAATAGGAATTATGTGCCCGTAGATTTTATTGTTCTTGATATAGATTACAATCCTACTTGTCCTATTATTCTTGGTAGACCTTTCCTTAGAACGATTGGTGCAATTATTGATATGAAATAAGGAAATATTAGATTTCAATTTCCAATAAGGAAAGGCATGGAAAACTTTCCTAGGAAGAAAATTAAATTACCTTATGAATCTATTATGAGAGCCACTTATGGATTGCATACCAAAGATGACAATACCTAGATCTATTCTTGTTTTTATGCCTAGCTAGGGGCGTTAAACGATAGCGCTTGTTGGGAGGCAACCCAATTTCATTTTTGTTTCTTGCTTTTTGTTCCTGTTTAGTAATAAATAAATCATATATCCTATGTTATGATTGTGTTTTTTATGTTTTAATTAGTGTTTGTGCCAAGTAAAGCCTTTAGGATCTTCTTGGATGATTGTTATTTGATCTTGCTGAAAAACAATCAGAAAGTATGCGCTCATGAGAATAATTTTTATTTTTAAGAAGAGAGCGATAAAATACCAATTCCAACTGAAGTAGATCAATATACAAATTATTTAGTCCGTCCTAATTTGGTAGGATTTTTGGAGTTACAGAAATATTCGAAACCTACAGATTACTACAGACTGTTCTGTTTTTGACAGATTCTGTTTTTCGTGTATTGTTTGCTTATTTTGATGAATCTATGGCTAGTATCGGGGGGTATGATCCATAGAAAAGTTGGAATACAGTATGTTTAACACCAATATAAATAAATAATGAGTTCATTACAGTACCTTAAGTGGTGATTTGTTTTCTTATACTAACGGAGCTCATGAGATTTTATGTTGAGTTTTGTGTTGTGAAGTTTTCAAGTTTTTGGGTAAAGATTTGATGGATTTTGGAACAAGTAGTGGTAAGAGCCTAAGTTTGGGATGACCAAGGCACTCCAAGTTAAAATCCAAGGACAACCAAAAGCCTAATCTTGGTGATGCCTCGGAAGTCATCCCCTCTTTCGTCTTCGTCCATCGATAACTTTACTTGAGGCTATATTTTTATTCACCACATGATATGTGTTTTGATTGGAGCGTCTTATATGATTTGAGTCTTTGATTTTTAGTTTACCACAATCATACTTTCTGTACACACCTTTTGGGAGAGACACACATGAATTGGAATTTATTAGAATACTCTATGTGCTTCACTTATATCTTTTGAGCTAGATAATTTTGCTCTAGTGCTTCACTTATATTTTTTAGAGCACGGTGGTGGTTTTATTTTGTAGAAATTATTGATCTCTCATGCTTCACTTATATTATTTTGAGAGTCTTTTAGAACATCATGGTAATTTGCTTTGGTTGTGAAATTAGTCTTAATATGATAGGCATTCAAGATGGGTATGATAAAAATCTTTCATATAAAGTGCATTGAATACTATGAGAAGTTTGATTCTTTATGATTGTTTTGAGATATGAATATGGTGATATAAGAGTCATGCTAGTAGAGTAGTTGTGAATTTGAGACATACTTGTGTTAAAGTTTGTGATTCCCGTAGCATGCACGTATGGCGAAACGTTATGTGATAAAGTGGGAGCATGATTTATTTTTTGATTTTCTTCCTTATGAGTGGCAGTTGGGGACGAGCGATTGTCTTTTCCTACCAATCTATCCCCTAGGAGCATGCACGTAATACTCCATTTCGATAACTAATAGATTTTTTCAATAAGTATGTGAGTTCTTTATGACTAATGTTGAGTCCATGGATTATACGCACTCTCACCCTTCCACCATCGCTAGCCTCTCTAGTACCGTGCAAATTTTGCCGGTACCATAAACCCATCATTTATCTTCCTCAAAACAGCCACCACACCTACCTATTATGGCATTTCTGTAGCCATTCCTAGATATATTGCCATGCAACTTTTCACCGTTTCATTTATTATGACACGCTCCATCATTGTCATATTGCTTTGCATGATCATGTAGTTGACATTGTATTTGTGGCAAAGCCACCATTCATAATTTTCCATACATGTCACTCTTGATTCATTGCACATCCCGGTACACCGCCGGAGGCATTCACGTAGAGTCATATTTTGTTCTAAGTATCGAGTGGTAATTCTTGAGTTGTAAGTAAATAGAAGTGTGATGATCATCATTATTAGAGCATTGTCCCAGTGAGGAAAGGATGATGGAGACTATGATTCCCCCACAAGTCGGGGTGAGACTCCGGACGAAAAATAAAGGAAGAAAAAAAAGAAAAGGAAAAGAGGCCATAAAAAGGAGAAAAAAAAGAAAAGGCCCAAAAAATGGGAGAAAAAGAGAGAAGGGGCAATGCTACTATCCTTTTTCCACACTTGTGCTTCGAAGTAGCACCATGATCTTCATGATAGAGAGTCTCTTATGTTGTCACTTTCATATACTAGTGGGAATTTTTCATTATAGAACTTGGCTTGTATATTCCAATGATGGGCTTCCTCAAAATGCCCTAGGTCTTCGTGATCAAGAAACTTGGATGCACACCCACTTAGTCTCTTTTGTTGAGCTTTCATACATTTATAGCTCTAGTGCATCCGTTGCATGGCAATCCCTACTCACTCACATTAATATCTATTGATGGGTGTCTCCATAGGCCATTGATACGCCTAGTTGATGTGTGATTGTGTTCTCCATTTTGTCTTCTCCACAACCACCATCCTATTCCACCTATAGTGCTCTATCCATGGCTCACACTCATGTATTGTGTGAAGATTGAAAAAGTTTGAGAACATCAAAAGTATGAAACAATTTCTTGGCTTGTCATTGATACGTCTCCAACGTATCTATAATTTTTGATTGCTCCATGCTATATTATCTTCTGTTTTGGATGTTTATGGGCTTTATTATACACTTTTATATTATTTTTGGGACTAACCTATTAACCCAGAGCCCAGTGCTAGTTTCTGTTTTTTTCCTTGTTTTAGAGTATCTTAGAAAAGGAAAATCAAACGGAGTCCAATTGACCTTAAACTTCACAGAACTTATTTTTGGAAGGAAAGCAACCCGGGAGACTTGGAGTCCACGTTAAGGAACAAACGAGGGAGCCACAAGGCAGGGGGCGCGCCCTTTACCCTCCTGGGCCCCTCGTGGCTCCCCTGACGTACCTCTTCCGCCTATATATATCCATGTACCCTAAAACGATCGGGGAGCACACTAGATCGGGAGTTCCGCCGCCAAAAGCCTCCGTAGCCACCGAAAACCAATCTAGACCCGTTCTGGCACCCTGCCGGAGGGGGCAATCCCTCTCCGGTGGCCATCTTCATCATCCCGGTGCTCTCCATGACGAGGAGGGAGTAGTTCTCCCTCGGGGCTGAGGGTATGTACCAATAGCTATGTGTTTGATCTCTCTCTCTCTCTTGTGTTCTTGAGGTGGTACGATCTTGATGTATCGCGAGCTTTGCTATTATAGTTGGATCTTATGATGTTTCTCCCCCTCTACTCTCTTGTAATGGATTGAGTTTCCCCTTTGAAGTTATCTTATCGGATTGAGTCGTTAAAGATTTGAGAACACTTGATGTATGTCTTGCCGTGCGTATCTGTGGTGACAATGGGATATCACGTGATTCACTTGATGTATGTTTTGGTGATCAACTTGCGGGTTCCGCCCATGAACCTATGCATAGGGGTTGGCACATGTTTTCATCATGATTCTCCAGTAGAAACTTTGGGGCACTCTTTGAGGTTCTATGTGTTGTTTGAATAGATGAATCTGAAATTGTGTGATGCATATCATATAATCATACCCACGGATACTTGAGGTGACATTGGAGTATCTAGGTGACATTAGGGTTTTGGTTGATTTGTGTCTTAAGGTGTTATTCTAGAACGAACTCTAGGGCTGTTTGTGACACTTATAGGAATAGCCCAACGGATTGATTGGAAAGAATAACTTTGAGGTGGTTTCGTACCCTACCATAATCTCTTCGTTTGTTCTCCGCTATTAGTGACTTTGGAGTGACTCTTTGCTGCATGTTGAGGGATAGTTATGTGATCCAATTATGTTATTATTGTTGAGAGAACTTGCACTGGTGAATGTATGAACCCTAGGCCTTGTTTCAACGCATTGCAATACCGTTTGTGCTCTCTTTTATCATTAGTTACCTTGCTGTTTTTATATTTTCAGATTACAAAAACTATTATCTACTATCCATATTGCACCTGTATCACCATCTCTTCGCCGAACTAGTGCACCTATACAATTTACCATTGTATTGGGTGTGTTGGGGACACAAGAGACTCTTTGTTATTTGGTTGCAGGGTTGCTTGAGAGAGACCATCTTCATCCTACGCCTCCTACGGATTGATAAATCTTAGGTCATCCACTTGAGGGAAAATTTCCACTGTCCTACAAACCTCTGCACTTGGAGGCCCAACAACGTCTACAAGAAGAAGGTTGTGTAGTAGACATCAAGCTCTTTTCTGGCGCCGTTGCCGGGGAGGTTAGCGCTTGAAGGAATATCTTTAGATCTTGCAATCGAGTATTTTTGTTTCTTGTTTTAGCACTAGTTTAGTTTATAAAAGACAATTACAAAAAAGTGGAATTAAGTTTGCCTCATACGCTTCATCTTTTTAATATCTTTCGTGAGTATGATGGAAAGGAAAATTGTGCCAAAGTGTTAGAATAAGAATGCATTAAAATGTTTGGCACTAAATCTTTAAACAATGAGCATGGTTGCAATGTTGTTAGTACGAACTCCTTGAATATCCATAGTACTAATGATGATTGCACTAGTTATGATGAAAATGTCTCCTATAAACATGTCAATTTTTGTGGAGTGCATTGGGTTTGCATGTACACACCAAATAGGGAAGATAGATATTGCAAGAGGCATAAGTACTTGGAAACTAAATGGTTGCAAGAAAGACTAGATGCTTGTGCTGAAAATTTAAATTTTCTTAGCCATACTTGTGAACTTTGCTATGAACGTGATCATTTTAGTACCCAATGCAAATTGTTTCATGATCGTATCGTGTCCAAATTTTTTAATGATTTGATTTCCCTTGCACATCATAATGAACTTACTTTGCTCTTGGATTATGAAGAAATGAAACGTATAACTAAGGTTATTCCAAAATTTGCCCTTGATAGAGTTGTTCATTTTGATCTAGAGGAAATTTATATGTATTGTGCGGTGAATTGTATTGAAAATCCTTATATTGCCAACTACATAAAGAAAAGAAAACAAATAGGATATGAAGAGAATACTAATGAAAGGGAAGAGACTTCCCAATACCCTCCTATTATTTCTTATGATGAATCAGGTAACGAGGAGGAGCCTCCTATTCAACCAATCTCATTAATAAGGAGCTCCAAAAAGAGGATTGAACCCACACATGATGTGGTAGAGAAGAAGAAAAGAAAAAGGAAGAGAGGTAAAAAGATACCTCACCAAAATAATGCTGATCCTATTACTATTGTGCCTCATGAAAATATAATTGTGAAAGATAATGATACTTCTTATGATCTTGAAAATCTTTTTGGCACTTGCTTGGAAGAATATGATAATTGCTATACTATTGGTGCTATCCATACTATTAATGATGAGAGTGATTATGCTTATGACATGAAAATGCCCAAGCTTGGGGATGCTATATTTGATGAAGATGATGTTTTTGATAATATATTTTCTGCAATTAATGTTTGTCCCAAGCTTGGGGATGCTACGTTTAGTGAAGATGGTATTTTTAGTCTCCCAAATTTCGGTATGCAAATTTATAATGATGATAGCATGCCTCCTACTTATGATGATTATTGTGATGATACTTATGCTATAAAAAGTAGTGATTATATTTATAAAACTTTTCATGATTATGATTACCCTTTCTCTGAACATTACTCTTTTAATGTGGAAACAATTTATAGTATTCGAGTCTCTTATGATACTCCCACTATTCCAAATGAGAAGAAATTTGCTTATGTAGAGAGTAGTAAATTTTCTATGATTGTAGATCATGAAAAGAATGCTTTAGGTGCTGGTTATATTGTTGAATTCATTCATGATGCTACTGAAAATTATTATGAGGGAGGAATATATGCTTGTAGGAATTGCAATAATATCAAGTTTACTCTCTATATGCTTAAAGTTTTGAAGTTATGCTTGTTTTGCCTTCCTATGCTAGTTGATTATTGTTCCCATAAGTTGTTTGCTCACAAAACCACTATGCATAGGAAGAGTGTTAGACTTAAATGCGATAGTAATATTCTTCATGATGCTCTCTTTATGTTACAATTCTTATCTACTATATGAGCATCATTGAAATTATCATGCCTAGCTAGGGGCGTTAAACGATAGCGCTTGTTGGGAGGCAACCCAATTTTATTTTTGTTCCTGTTTATTAATAAATAATTCATCTAGCCTCTGTTTAGATGTGGTTTTATGTCTTTAATTAGTGTTTGTGCCAAGTAGAACCGTTGGGAAGACTTGGGGAAAGTCTTTGCGATCATGCTGTAAAAAACAGAAACTTTAGCGCTCACGAGAATTGCTGCAATTTTTTATTGGTGAGTGATATTTAGTTAATTCTTTTTTCAGATGATTAGTAGATAAATTCCTCACGCCTAGCAATTTATTTTAGAATTTTTGAGGTTCCATAAGTTTGTGTTAGCTACAAATTACTACAGACTGTTCTGTTTTTGACAGATTCTGTTTTTCATGTGTTGTTTTCTTATTTTGATGAATCTATGGCTAGTAAAATAATTTATAAACCATAGATAAGTTGGAATACAGTAGGTTTAACACCAATATAAATAAAGAATGAGTTAATACAGTACCTTGAAGTGGTGTTTTGTTTTCTTTCGCTAGCGGAGCTTACGATTTTTCTGTTAAGTTTTGTGTTGTGAAGTTTTCAAGTTTTGGGTAAAGATTCGATGGACTATGGAATGAGGAGTGGCAATAGCCTAAGCTTGGGGATGCCCAAGGAACCCCAAGGAAATATTCAAGGATAACCAAGAGCCTAAGCTTGGGGATGCCCCGGAATGCATCCCCTCCTTCATCTTCGTTCATCGGTAACTTTACATGGAGCTATATTTTTATTCACCACATGATATGTGGTTTGCTTGGAGCGTCATTTTATTTTATTTTTTTTGCTTGCTGTTTGAATAAAGTACCAAGATCTGAAATTCTTAAATGTTAGAGATTCTTCACATAGTTGCATAATTATTCGACTACTCATTGATCTTCACTTTTATCATTCAGAGTAGTTTATCGTTTGCTCTAGTGCTTCACTTATATCTTTTAGAGCATGGTGGTAGTTTTATTTTGAAGAAATAGATGAACTCTCATGCTTCACTTATAATATTTTGAGAGTCTTAAATAGCATGGTAATTTTCTTAAATAATCCTAATATGCTAGGCATCCAAGAATAGTAAAAACTTTCTTATGAGTGTGTTCAATACTAAGAGAAGTTTGATGCTTGATGATTGTTTTGAGATATGGAGGTAGTGATATCAAAGTTGTGCTAGTTGGGTAGTTGTGAATTTGAGGAATACTTGTGTTGAAGTTTGCAAGTCCCGTAGCATGCACGTATGGTAAACGTTGTGTAACATATTTGAAACATGAGGTGTTATTTGATTGTCTTCCTTATGAGTGGCGGTCGGGGACGAGCGATGGTCTTTTCCTACCAATCTATCCCCCTAGGAGCATACGCGTAATGCTTGGTTTTTGATGAGTTGTAGATTTTTGCAATAAGTATGTGAGTTCTTTATGACTAATGTTGAGTCCATGGATTATACGCACTCTTACCCTTCCATCATTGCTAGCCTCTTCAGTACCGTGCATTGCCCTTTCTCACATTGAGAGTTGGTGCAAACTTCGCCGGTGCATCCAAACCCCGTGATATGATACGCTCTTTCACACATAAACCTCCTTATATCTTCCTCAAAACAGCCACCATACCTACCTATTATGGCATAGCCATTCCGAGATATATTGCCATGCAACTTTCCACCGTTCCGTTTATTATGACACGCATCATCATTGTCATATTGGTGTGCATGATCATGTAGTGGACATCGTATTTGTGGCAAAGCCACCGTTCATAATTTTTCATACATGTCACGCTTGATTCATCGCAATCCCAGTACACCGCCGGAGGCATTCATATAGAGTCATATCTTGTTCTAGTATCGAGTTGTAATCTTTGAGTTGTAAATAAATAGAAGTGTGATGATCATCATTAATAGAGCATTGTTCCAAAAAAGGCCAAAAAAGAAGAAGAAAGGCCAAATAAAAAAAAGGGAAAGGCCAAAAAAGGGGGGACAATACTACTATCCTTTTTCCACACTTGTGTTTCAAAGTAGCACCATGATCTTTATGATAAAGAGTCTCTTGTTTTGTCACTTTCATATACTAGTGGGAATTTTTCATTATAGAACTTGGCTTGTATATTCCAACAATGGGCCTCCTCAAGTGCCCTAGGTCTTCGTGAGCAAGCAAGTTGGATGCACACCCACTTAGTTTCTTTTGTTGATCTTTCATACATTTATAGCTCTAGTGCATCCATTGCATGGCAATCCCTACTCCTTCCATTAACATCAATCGATGGGCATCTCCATAGCTCATTCATTAGCCTCGTTGATGTGAGACTTTCTCCTTTTTGTCTTCTCCACATAACCCCCATCATCATATTCTATTCCACCCATAGTTCTATGTCCATGGCTCGCGCTCATATATTGCGTGAAAGTTTATAGGTTTAAGATTACTAAAGTATGAAACAATTGCTTGGCTTGTCATCGGGGTTGTGCATGATGGGAGCATTCTTGTGTGACGAAAATGGAGCATGACTAAACTATATGATTTTGTAGGGATGAACTTTCTTTGGCCATGTTATTTTGAGAGGACATAATTGCTTAGTTAGTATGCTTGAAGTATTATTATTTTTATGTCAATATGAACTTTTATCTTGAATCTTTCAGATCTGAATATTCATACCACAATTAAGAAGAATTACATTGAAATTATGCCAAGTAGCACTGAGGGAGTCATGGATTAGGGGGTCTTCGGACAGCCGGACTATATCCTTTGGCCCGACTGTTGGACTATGAAGATACAAGATTGAAAACTTCGTCCCGTGTCCGGATGGGACTCTACTTGGCGTGGAAGGCAAGCTAGGCAATACGGATATGTATATCTCCTGCTTTGTAACCGACCTTGTGTAACCCTAGCCCCCTCCGGTGTCTATATAAATCGGAGGGTTTAGTCCGTAGGACCATAGACAATCATACCATAGGCTAGCTTTTAGGGTTTAGCCTCTCTGATCTCGTGGTAGATCAACTCTTGTAATACCCATATCATCAAGAATAAATCAAGCAGGACGTAGGGTTTTACCTCCATCAAGAGGGCCCGAACCTGGGTAAAACATCGTGTCCCCTGCCTCCTGTTACCATCCGCCTTAGACGCACAGTTTGGGACCCCCTACCCGAGATCCGCCGGTTTTGACACCGACATTGGTGATTTAATTGAGAGTTCCTCTGTGTCGTCGCCGTTAGGCTTGATGGCTCCTACGATCATCGATAGCGATGCAGTCCAGGTTGAGACTTTTCTCCCCGGACAGATCTTTGTGTTCGGTGGCATCGCATTGCGGGCCAACTCGCTTGGCCATCTGGAGCAAATCGAAAGTAACGCCCCTGGCCACCAGGTCAGGTTTGGAAGCTTAAACTACACGGCCGATATCCGCGGAGACTTGATCTTCGACGGATTCAAGCCCCTACCTTGTGCATCACACAGTCACGATGAGTACGATTTAGCTCTACCATCGGACAGTGTTCAGGAGATCGCACCGGCAGCCGCTCTGACCATCAATTCGGAGCCGATTGCGCCATCCATGGACGGGTGGATGGACCCTGCCATGGAGGCCTTATCCTCAGCGGCGATCGAGCCAAACATCGACCTTACACTGCACGAGAGCCGTGTTGTCAAACTATCGGATCCTTCTTCGGCCACGGATTCCGAACCGCCTGCGCCCGTTCCTAGCGAATCCGATTGGGCGCCGATCATGGAGTTTACCTCCATGGATATTTTCCAGCACTCTCCCTTTGGCGACATACTGAACTCATTAAAGTCTCTCTCCTTGTTAGGAGGATCCTGGCCGAACTATGTCTGGCGGGATTGGGATGCGGATGACGAAGAAATTCGCTGCCCACCCACCACCCACTTAGTAGCCACTGTCGACGACTTAACCAACATGCTCAACTTCGAATCCGAAGACATCGACGCTATGGACGACGATGCGGGAGACGAAGAGGAACCACTGCCCACAGGGCACTGGACAGCCACCTCATCATACGATATATACATGGTGGACACACCCAAAGAAGGCAATGGCGACGAGACAGCGGAGGATGACCCCTCCAAGAAGCAACCCAAGTGCCGACGTCACCGGCGCCGCTCTAAGTCCCTCCAAAGCAAAAGTGGTGATACTGGCACAGGAGATAATAGCACTCCGGATAGTGCCAAAGATGGCAATAATCCCCTCCAACATGATTTAGGGCAGGAGGATGGAGAGGCCAGCCCTCCTGAGAGAGCGGCAGATGAGGAGGATGATAATTACATGCCTCCCTCCGAAGACGAGGCAAGCCTCGACGATGACGAATTCGTCGTGCCAGAGGATCCCGTCGAACAAGAGCGCTTCAAGCGCCGGCTTATAGCCACGACAAATAGCCTTAAGAAGAAGCAACACCAGCTTCAAGCTGATCAAGACCTGCTAGTTGACAGATGGACTGAAGTCCTGGCGGCTGAGGAATATAAACTTGAACGCCCCTCCAAGAGTTACCTGAAATGCAGGTTGCTACCCTGACTGGAGGAAGAAGCGTATGACGTGGCTGACCGGCCACCTCGTGGCCGCGACAGAGAGGCATTCCAGCCAAAATCTCAGCCTGCACCCCGACGCCATTCGAATAAAAAGGCATGGGGAAATATGCTAGACCTGCGAGACGTATTGGAGGACAAAGCAAAACATGCAAGATCGATCTACAGATCACGAGGGCGCGCCACTACGCGAAATGATAATCGTCATGCCAGATACAGTAAAAGTAAATCCGGCCGGGCCGAGCACAGCGGGCAAGACTCATCGGAGTTGCGTCGCGATTTAGCCCAGTACAGAGGCGCCGCACACCCCTTATGCTTCACAGACGAAGTAATGGATCATCAAATCCCAAAGGGTTTCAAACCCGTAAATATAGAATCATACGACGGCACAACAGATCCTGCGGTATGGATTGAGGATTTCCTCCTGCATATCCACATGGCACACGGTGATGATCTACACGCCATTAAATACCTCCCACTCAAACTCAAAGGACCGGCTCGACATTGGCTCAATAGCTTGCCTGCAGAGTCCATTGGCTGTTGGGAAGATCTGGAAGCCGCATTCCTCGACAACTTTCAGGGCACTTATGTGCGACCACCAGATGCCGATGACTTGAGCCACATAATTCAGCAGCCAGAGGAATCGGCCAGGCAATTCTAGACATGGTTCCTAACACAGAAAAATCAAATTGTCGACTGTCCGGATGCAGAGGCCCTAGCAGCTTTCAAGCACAACATCCGCGATGAGTGGCTAGCCCGACACCTTGGTCAGGAAAAGCCGAAATCTATGGCAGCCCTCATGACACTCATGACCCGCTTTTGTGCGGGAGAAGACAGCTGGCTGGCTCGCAGTAATAACATATCAAAGAACCATGGTAATTTGGATACCAAGGACGGCAATAGCAGGTCACGTCGCAACAAACATAAGCGCCGCATTAACATCGACAATACCGAGGATACGACAGTCAATGCCAGATTCAAAGGCTCTAAACCCGGTCAGCGGAAAAAGCCATTCAAAAGAAGCACTCTGGGACCGTCCAGTTTGGACCGTATACTCGATCGCTCGTGTCAAATACACGGCACCCCCGACAAGCCAGCCAAGCACACCAATAGGGATTGTTGGGTGTTCAAGCAGGCCGGCAAGTTATTTGCCGAAAACAAAGATAAGGGGCCACATAGCGATGACGAGGAGGAGCCTCGGCAGCCGAATACTGGAGGACAGAAGAGGTTCCCCCCACAAGTGCGGACGGTGAACATGATATACGCAACCCACATCCCCAAGAGGGAGCGGAAGCATCCACTCAGGGACATATATGCGTTGGAGCCAGTCGCCCCAAAGTTCAACCCATGGTCCTCTTGTCCGATCACCTTCGATCGCAGGGACCACCCCACTAGTATCCGTCATGGCGGATTTGCCGCACTGGTCCTAGACCCAATCATTGACGGATTTCACCTCACTCGAGTCCTTATGGATGGCGGCAGCAGCCTGAACCTGCTTTATCAGGACACAGTGCCCAAAATGGGTATAGACCCCTCAAGGATCCAACCCACAAAAACAACCTTTAAAGGCATCATACCAGGTGTAGAGGCCCACTGCACAGGCTCAGTCACACTGGAAGTGGTCTTCGGATCCCCGGATTACTTCTGAAGCGAAGAGTTAATCTTCGATATAGTCCCGTTTTGAAGTGGCTATCATGCACTGCTTGGGTGAACCGCATTTGCGAGATTCAATGCGGTACCGCATTATGCATACCTCAAGCTCAAGATGCTAGGACCTCGGGGGGTCATTACGGTTAATGGAAACACAGAGCGCTCTCTTCGAACGGAGGAGCACACTGCGGCCCTCGCAGCGGAAGCGCAAAACAACCTCTTAAGGCAATCCACTAGTTCGGCGTTTAAGGACCCGGACACCTTCAAGCGCGTCCGGAGTAATCGGCAATAGGACCGCCTGGCACGTTCCGAGCTCGCATAGCAATGCAGCCCCCATCCCGGTCCCAGCGAAACGGCAAAACCCGTGCCACGCCTACATAATTACGCATTAAAAATACCATGGGCACAGGCGGGGAAGGGGGCACGACTACGGCATGCCCCAAGACGCGGCTTAAACCGCACTAGGGGCTTTGCGCTTTGTTATTTTTCTCTCTTCCAGGACATTAATCTCTGGAAACCTTGTCCGGCAGCATGATTGCCGAACACATGATGCAGCAACCAAGGAGGCAGAAAGCTACATCACACCACAGAACTCCCAGGTGGATTACGATAACGAGTGAAATACTTGCTTTAATATTATTCCTCAGCTTGCCCTTGGAGGGGACATAGTCCTACTTTTTGCTTATCACACTAAGTGTATCATTCTGCTTTAACGCACGTTTTTGAATAGACAATGCATTGCATTAAGGCTTTTATTGCATTCTTCTTATATATATATATATATGTTCATTCATGACATCAAGCACTTGTACACTCTGGTATGGCCAATACGCTAGGGGCTTAAGCATACCCCATAATACGGTGTGAGAAGTCCGAACACTTTTGATAGTGCGGCACCCCGAACTTATAGAATTATATGCATCAGCTCCGAATCATGTCTTGGGTCAATAGTTGGGTTTGCCCGGCTCCCACGTTTTGGTACCTTACGTTCCGCTATATCGGCTAAGGTAGCACTGGGAGAACTACTGTGATTGTGCCCCGGTTCTGCTGGGCTAAGCACCTCAGTAGAGAAAGCTAAAACTGACTGTCATGATAAGGTGAGAGACTGGTCGCTGTTCGAGAGGTTTTCGAGTCCTTAAAGACTTATGCCGCCTAGAGCGAGGAGTCGGCCTTGTCTGGCTTAAGGCGTGTATCGCGCTCCGAGTTCGGCCTTCCGAATACTAGGGGCTTCGCTGAAATTTAAAATTATAGAATTATATGGCTAAGTGAGAGTGATAACGCATCATAGTCCGATTGCCTTATTCATTGTGCTGAGCACCTCCCTCGAAGGACCCAAAAATGGGAACAAGAGTGCTCAGTTTTATCCCGAACACCCCAGCACTCGGGGCATGGGGGTAGAAGCCGACGACTAGCCATCTCTCAGATTTGATAAACAGCCGAACGGAAGGTAATATTTTAAATTCAAACAAGCGTTGCATAACGCATATGAACAAGTTTTCATAAATACAGGATTACACGAGCAAGTTTACTCAAATAGTATATCTTTCGTACACTCATCCGCTATGAGACGGGCACCCTTCAGGACACCCTCATAGTACATCTCGGGGTGGCGATGGTCCTTGCCCTCCGGCGGCCCTTCCTTAATCAGCTCCACGGCATCCAACTTGGACCATTGCACCTTCACACGGGCGAAGGCCCGGCGTGCACCTTCGATGCAGACGGACCGCTTGATGACTTCCAGCCGTGGGCAGGCATCGACAAGCCGCCTCACCAGGCCGAAGTAGCTGTTGGGAAGGGCGTCGCCATGCCACATCCGGACTATAAAGCCCTTCATGGCCTATTCGGCCGCCTTGTGCAGCTCGACCAGCTGCTTCGGCTGGTCGCTCAGAGGCATCGGGTGTTCAGTCCTAGTATACTGAGACCAGAACAGCTTCTCCGTTGAGCTTCCCTCCTCGGCCTGGTAAAACAGTGCGGCATCCAACACGCTGCGGGGCAAATCTGCGAATGCTCCTGGAGAGCTCCGGATTCGGGTAAGTAACATGTAATTTACTTTCACACGCTTGCTTTGCACATAGAATGCCTTACCCGCCGCTATCTTCTTCATCGCATCAATCTCCTAGAGGGCCTTTTGGGCTTCGTCCTTGGTATTCTTTGCGCTCTCTAGGGCCACGGCAACCTCGGACTCTCATGTCTTCAAGTCAAGCTCCAACGCCTCATGCTTCATCACGAGAGGATGGAGCTCTTGCTGCACCTCGCCCACCCGTGCCTCATGCCTTTCCCGCTCGGTGCACTCCTTGGCCGCTTTGTTTTCGGCCTCGGATAGTGCTTGCTTCAGGGTTGCCACCTCGGTCGTGGCCCCTGGCAAATTTACAATGATCCTGTCATTTTGCAATCGCATTCTCTTTATACATATCCATAGACTAGGTATTACTTACCTTTGTTCTCCTCGAGCTGCCTCTTGGCAAGGCCGAGCTCGTCCTTGGACCCTTTAAGGTCCTGCTTCAGTGCGGCGACCTCCGCAGTTAGTGCAGTAGAGGCCAACAGCGAAGCATGCATACGCATATTGACATACTTATATTAGACTCCTGCGATATTGTTTGATCCTCCGTTCGGCTTTTCTTTGTGAACTCCGAATAGAGCATCAGGGGCTACTGTCTATGCGGTAATATTTTTCCCCATATTTCAAAAACTTACCTCAAAGCCTGTTAGAAGGCTGGCACAGGCTTCAGTCAGTCCGCTCTTGGCGGACTGAACCTTCTGGACCACCGCACTCATAATAGTGTGGTGCTCTTCGTCGATGGAAGCACTGCGAAGCGCTCCCAGTAGATTGTCCGGTGCCTCTGGATGGAGAGAGGTCACTGGCATAGGCGTCTTGCCCCTTTTGGAAGGAGGCCGCCTGCCCGAGTCTGGAACCACTAGGGGTTCCAGCGCGGTGTTCGGCTGACGGCCGAACTCGGAGCCCTTGGGAGCCTTGCTCCCTCTGCTCCCGGAGTGCGGAAGGTCGCCTTGAGGTGCCTCAGGGACTGTCTCCCCTTGACCCGGTCCCTCTTGAGACAATACCTCGGCATTGTCCGTAGGGCAAGGGGAGGTGGCGGTCGGAAGTGGATCGCTATCCATATCCAACGAGCCCAGGGAGCCATCCGACGATACGTCGATACGGGCTCATGGCGGTCTGCATAGTCATAATTCGGCGTTAGGAGAGGCAGTGCGACAAAGGTATGCTATGAGTTACTCTGGCATCCGAATACTTACGACTTCGCCAGGGGCTTGTCCCTGAGCAGCCAATCGTCTTCGCCTTCGGTGGCAGTGGTGGAGTAGTCCAGAAGGAGAGTCCTTCCCATCTTGGAACCTTCAGCCCCCCCGGTTGGGGCGGCCTTCCTTTTCTTATCTCCCCAGACTGGAGGGGGAGCATCTTCATATTCCTCCTCGTCTTCGGGGGAGGAGTGCATCACGGAGTTATCTATAATGCCCTCGATGCGGCTATATCTCCCACGTGTCGAAGCACGACTTAGAGGCATAACCGCATTGAAAGCAATGTCGCAAGTGAGGTAATCTTCACACAACCGATGTAATCCATAAGGGAAAAAGATACATAGTTGGCTTACAATCGCCACTTCACACAATTACATGAATAGAGCATTACATCATCCAGATACACTCAAGGTCCGACTATGGAACCAAAATAAAAGAAGACTACCCCAAAAGCTACACAGATCCCTGATCGACCCCAACTGGGCTCCACTACTGATCAACTAGACCGAAACAACACAAAGGACAAGATCTTCATCAAGCTCCTCCTGGAGCTTGGTTGCGTCACCTGCTCGGTATAATCGGCACCTGCAAGCTGGTTTTGGAAGTACCTATGAGTCACGGGGACTCAGCAATCTCACACCCTCGCGATCAAGACTATTTAAGCTTATAGGTAACGTAATGGTATGAGGTGGAGCTGCAACAAGCGACTAGCATATTTGGTGGCTAACATACACAAAATAAGAGCGAGAAGAGAAGGCAAGGCATGGTCGATAAAACTATAATCAAGAAGTGATCCTAGAACAACCTACGTCAAACATAACTCCAACATCGTGTTCACTTCCCGGACTCCGCCGGAAGAGACCATCACAGTTACACACGCCGTTGATGTATTTATTAAGATCAACTTCAGGTTTTCTACAACCGGACATTAACAAATTCCCATCTGCCCATAACCGCGGGCACGGGTTTCGAAAGTTCAAATCCCTGCAGGGTTGTCCCAACTTAGCCCATCACAAGCTCTCACGGTCAACGAAGGATATTCCTTCTCCCAAGACAATCCGATCAGACTCGGCATCCCGGTTACAAGACATCCTTGACAATGGTAAAACAAGTCCAGCAAGACCACCCGCTGTGCCGACAAATCCCGATAGGAGCTGCACATATCTCGTTCTCAGGGCACACCGGATAAGCTAAGGGAGCCAACGTAACCCAAGTTGCCAAGGGACGGCCCCGCACGGTGCTCTGGGTTGGACCAACACTTAGACAAGCACTGGTCCGGGGGTTTAAAAATAAAGATGACCCTTGGGATGCGCAACTCCCAAGGGAAAAAGGCCAGGTGGCGAATGGTAAAACTAAGGTTGGGCCTTGCTGGAGGAGTTTTATTCAAAGCAAATTTTCAAGGGGTCCCCATTATAACCCAACCGCGCAAGGAACGCAAAATCCGGGAACATAACACCGATATGACAAAAACTAGGGCGGAAAGAGTGGAACAAAACACCAGGCATAAGGTCGAGCCTTCCACCCTTTACCAAGTATATAGATGCATTAATTAAATAAGAGATATTATGATATCCCAACAAAATATCCGTGTTCCAAACATGGAACAAGCTCCAATCTTCACCTGCAACTAACAATGCTATAAGAGGGGCTGAGCAAAGCGGTAACATAGCCAAGCAACAGTTTGTTAGGACAAGGTGGGTTAGAGGCTTGGCTTAACAATATGGGAGGCATGATAAGCAAGCGGCAAGAATCGCAGCATAGGCATAGCAAAAGAGCGAGCAACTAACAAGCAAAGATAGAAGTGATTTCGAGGGTATGGTAATCTTGCCTGAGATCCCACAAGGAAGAAGAATGAGTCCATGACGAAGACAAACGGACGTAGGCAAACGGATCCTCACAAACGCGACGTTATCGGAACTAACCCGAAGAAGCAACACCAGAAAGAAGCAAACAACATAGTAAACAACCAAGCATAAACATGGCACGATGCACAAACAAGTATGGTGCATGTCTGGTTTAATGAAGCATGGCATGGCAAAATGCACAAACACTCCTACAAATTAAGTGGAGCACAATATGCAACGAGTTGCATATTGATGGAACACCACATCAATTATTTAGTTCTCTCCCGTTTAAGTACTCAACAATATTAAATGTTGGATAACATGGCAAGAGGTGAAGCATGAGTAAAATACACAGTTAGGCATTTTAAATGAGGCCGAAAACATCAAACAACAATTCTGGTAAACCCTCATACGCGTTTAGCAATTTAATGCAGCAACAAATTTAAACATTTTAAAGGTTGTTATCATGTTGCGGATGACATGTGCAAGTTTTATGCTATATATATGAAAACGTTGACATGAGCATTGTGAAGCGTTTGTCATCGTGGCGGAAACGAAAGGGGTGCCACGACAACGAATCCGAAAATGATGCCATGCAACATATCGGTTCCGGTACCTCATGGAGATGCCGATGAAAAAGGAAAAGCGACATGAGCAAGTTGAGCAAGATGGTGGGGTGCTCCCGACTACCGAGTTCCCACATGTCGGTGACAAGGCGAAAGAGGGGCAATGTGCACCGACAGTTTCGGACTCGAGGAGAACAAGGGTGCATCTCATACATCACACAACATGCATTCGTTTCGCGGGTCATCGTCTCGGCGGTTATACCTTCGAAGCGTGCAAACAAGGACGATTCAGGTTCGGTGCAAAATAGAGGAAGTAGACATTCTCGGGACAACGGTAATGGAAGTAGTTGTTCTCGTTTCATAGTTGTACACACTCCGTAGGTGTTCGGGGTCACGGCGAGGAACTTGACGTCCATGAGGTCGACGGTAGAGGTACTCGTTTTGAAGGTGAACTTGATGAATGCAAAACCCTTCGGGGTTGTCGTGGTACTAAAGGTCTTCGTACTTGACGGATCCGATGCCTCCGGACGTAGTGGTACATGTTCGTTTTCGGAGAGGTACTTGGCATTCTTCGTCCCACAGTGTAGTCAAACTTGAAGTATCTGAGGGATCCGAGCACCGTGGTACTTGTCGAAATCCACATCGGATGAAGTGGAACATCTTTAAGTGGAACTTGGTGTGTCCCAAAATCTCCGGGCGTCGGTACCTGGCGAAAGAAACCACGAAGGCGTCCTTGACGTCCCTGGTTGCCGGTTCTTGGCAGCCACAAGAGGGGAAAAACAAGGTCCACCGGGCAGCAAGGATGTGGAGGTCTCATAGGAGTTGGCCGTGAAGGGGCTGCTGAGGCAGCAGGAGAAGATGGCCGGTGGTGTAGGCCGAACGGAGGGAGGAGGAGGCACGGGCGCTGACAAGCCCGGGGCGCCGGACCACTATAGTGGTGGGTCGGGAGACCAGGGAGACCCTGGAAGGGTCGAGGTCACCGGCGGGCTGGATCGCCGGAGCGGCGCGGCGGTTCCTGGTGGTGTGGACGAGCCGTGGAGGCGATGTAGGCGATGGAGACAGGGAACGGTGGGAGCAGAAGGAGCTCGCGATGACACATCGAACGGGGAGGCCCTCGAGCAGAGGAGCGGGCGACATGGAGGGGCGGCAGCAGAGCAGCGGCAGAAGGGCGCGACGACGGCAGGGTCTCGGTGGCTGCGGCAACAGAAGAAGGCGCGGGCGGGAGAGCTCGCCGGAGGGCGCAAGGAAGAGTGGGATCGGGCGCGGGGTGGAGGAGGATTGGGATCGAGCCGAGGCTTCCCCTGGCGGCGCGATCGGGAGGAGGACGAGGGGGATCGAGAGAGTTGTGGCGAGCGAGTGGGGATCGGGAATGGGGTGGCGGCGCTGGAGGAGGGATCGAGGGAGAGAAGTGGGATCGGGCTAGGTTAAGAGGAGGCCAGTGGCTGGGCCTTAGGAGGGTTGGGCCAGGGAGGCCGGCCCAGTTGGAGATTGTTGAACTTCTCTCCACTGTTTAGAAAAGAAAAAAAATGGAGAGGAAGAGGAAGAGGAAGAGAAAACAAAATATTTGAGGGTCCAAATATTTTCTAATTGAGCTGAAAATTAACAAGTAGCCACTTGGCGGCATAATGCCAAAGTGCCACAATGTGAAAGGGGCCATGCAGAGAAAAGATCATGGATGCAAAATAATTTAGAAATGAGAGGGATTTATAATCCAAGTTTGTTGTGGTGGCTTCCAATTAAATGGAATATTTATTATAGCTCCCTAATATTGGGAGGATATGTTATAAAGAGAAATCACCATTGTGAATATCCCTCGATTTAAATGGACCGAAGATCCATGCAATTTATTTAGTTGAGTTAAGAAAAGAAATGACATGACGACATGATGACAAGATGCAATGCACATGATGCAAAGATGAAAGCGATGAACCGAACAAATCACACGACGAAACCCAGAAACCCTGGAAGGCAACTGAAGCTCCGGTCTTGGGGCGTTACAACACTCCACCACTACGAGAGGATCTCGTCCCGAGATCTAGAATTGCACCGGAGGGAAAACAGAAGAGAAAAGAGAAGAGGTAAAACTAAGTTGCTTCTTTGACAAACGAGTGAGACCAAAGAACCTTGAAAGGCTAAGCCATTTCCGAGAATAGAATAAACGGAGATGAATGAAGTTGAAGACACTCCATTAAGAAAGAGGAAAAGAAAGAGCCGATTCGGGTAGCACTTTGGTTGAAAAGAGATGAAATACCTGATAAGGCGAAAAGAACTTGAGCAAAAAGGTCACAACACTCCGGTTAAAATGATATAGAGAAGGAATAAGAATGATATAATTTGGACAGCACTCCGGTTGAGACGGGATGCAAAATTTGATAAGATGAGAGAGCTCGAAAGAAAACACGACACTCCGGTTGAATGGATAAGCAAAGAAAAGAACACTATCATGACAAAACAAGAAGATGGGTAGAAGAGAGCAACATCACAATGCCTCTGGAACAAAAGAATAGAAGATAGATAATTGAGATAGGAGAATGGAGAAGAAAATGCCAACTTCTGCCACAAAAGAGCTTGAAGAGGCATCTTTAGGAGAAGGGTAGAACGGAGTTGTTGGAAACCAACAATGAAAGGATAATCTTGATATGGTCTTGTGGAATACATCTCAAATTATGAGGTGACAACCTGCCACTCACGGGAAAAGAATTGGATTGATATGAACAAGGAGACAAGAAAGTATTTCACCGGGAGGATAAAGAAGAACTTGGGCCCTTTATAAGCACCATAGATAGCAACCATCCTTAGGGAAAGCTTTAGGTGAAATATAACCCAAGATAACTCCAAAGAAGAGATTGATGGATTTAAAATACCTCATTCTTAACAACATGTGATTCATGAAACATGAACTCAAATTATCAAGATTGACATAATACCACCTCCAATTATACGGAAGAAAGAATTGCACTCCGAATTGCAAGATGAAGAATGATTGAGCTCCTCGGAAAAGAATCTCAATGAAAAACTTCTAGACGGAATTAAATCCTTTATGAACCAACATGTAGAACCTCCATGAAGAACTCCGGTAGCAAAAGGATGATCAAAAGAAAGGAAGGAGAAGTTGAAAACACAAGGTGAAGCCTTGCGATGATTTAGATGAAGCTTTGCGACAAGATAAAGTGGAAACTTGGAACTACAGAAGAAAAGAAAGATGAGAAAATGAAATCAAGAATTTTGATGAACCTCCGGAATAAGGAATTAATCATTTGGATGAAACAAGAATAAGAATTACATTATGCTTATCCTTCACCAATTTAATTGATGACAAGCAACGAATTTGGCATACTACTTATTCTTGTAGAAAGAATTAAGATACATATAGCGTCAACTTGGGAAGGTCTTCAATGAACCATCGGTAGGATTGGAACATCGAATAAATTGATATGGTAAAGAAGGAAGAGAAGTCTTGAACGAACCACCGTTTGAATTGAAACACGAATAAATTGATATGATAAACAAAGGAAGAAGAATGTTGGAAGAACCACCGTAAGAATTTAAAAACGAATAAAACATGAAGAAACACCAGGAAGGATTTGCAAATAAACGCAAATGCTTGAGAGAATTTAGATACAAGTGAGACGAATAGATCACAGACCGGTTAGAGAATATAGTTGAATGATGCACCGGTTAGTTTTGGAGAAAGAGATGTGAAAGATGAGAATTAAATGAAACCCTAAATGATGGATTTGGGGAAACAAACTGAGAAGAATCTTGAATTGCTTCGGATGGGTGAAAAGAATTCTCACAATCGAATAAAATGATGAGAGGATGGCGGTAAGCTAGCATCATGAATCTCTGAGAGAGCGGATAATATATGGAGGGAAAACTCTTCTTCGGTCTTCAAAATCCGAGAATGATGACGAGAAACACCACCATGAATTATTGAGGCACTCTGGAATGAAGAATGGAAAGGTTGAGCCAACGATGAAAAGAAATGAAAGATCTTGAAGAAAGGCATTTGACTGATGACAATTCATTCTTACGTCAAACATCGAAAATAATTTTTAAGGATATCTCCGGGAGAATTAGAAGAGTCAGGTAAGATCCTAAAAAAAGACCTGTGGGTTAGGGCCCACTCAAAAGAAACACCGTTGAACAATTTAAAAGAGGGATTGCGCTAGTTGAAATAAATGGCTTGAATGAGGTAACATCCTCGCAAAAGCTGGAACGAAAGCAGAGTGGAAACACGAATCTCCAAGATATCTTGAACACTCCGGAACAATAGAATAGCGAGAGGTGAACGATTAAGAATTGCACCGGCATGAGAAAGCATTGAAATGAGGAAAGGGTATGATCAACAAAGCTTGACTTGAAACCACCGGAGAAAAAAATGGAGAATGATGAACTAGAGCTCCATTAGAATCTTCATGAGCATCACCGGATAGAACATTGACGGAAAGAGAAAGAAGAAAGCTCACATGAATCAAATGGATACTTTATTAAGATATATGAGCCCTCGAAGAAAAAGGGTGGGGAGGGTCGGAAAAACATAGGCAATTTTTGCCGAATGAAATGAACACCGTTGAGAAGAACTGATGATAGATCTTGCAGACGTTGAAATGGTCGGATCCACTAGAAGAGAAGCACACCGGTTGAAAAGGATTGACATGACACTCTCGATTATCATGAAGGATTAGTATCCACATAGGAATATGAAAACCCCGCTTAGGAAAAGGTATGGAATCAACATTTGACTCCGAAGCAACTCGAATACCATAGCTGAAAACAAAAACAAAGGATTGGCTGCAAAATAAGCCAGAACAAACATATGATAGAGATTTCGTCCGAAGTTTTCGTGGTGGGGCCTACACGGGCTCGATCGTACAGCACCATCATGTACAAGGTAGTGCACATGACATACGAAGCGTCCCCGAGTCGGCACAACCAAGGACTCTTTAAGACACAACGAGACCACTGTAAAACCGACCGTGAATAGGCAGACCACTAGACGTCGAACCCCAATTTCATATCATACATCTGTCGGAAAGAAATCCTAAGAGATACTTGAATTCCCACTTATAAACTCCCGAAATTCTCCCGGTTATGCAATCAGGTGTTGGGGATACAGGGGAAGCATAATATCTCACACAAAACTAGCAAATCCTACATCCAGCTGTATCCATCCTTCAACAAATAACCAAGAAACCTTTGGAAATCATCTACCGCAACCTTCGAAAAGCATCCATTATACGAGTTATGGCAATACTCCCGAACTCCCGCCCCAGTACTGGGTGGCGTCGAGGTTATCTCACCAACAACTGCATAAAAGAGATTTTCGATGTCGGCGAAACTAAACTCAGGTATTCCAGAACTGCAACGATAAAATTGTGATGACAACACCTTGGAGCTCAACTCCCCGGGACACTGCCACAACCCCTAAATGACAGGAGGCACCAAGAACAATGTTCTCGTCACAAAACCATCGGAACGATTCCAAGATACTCGCATGATCCTAAAAATTTGTTTTAGTGAAATTTGAGAAGAGAAGAGTCAAAACTCTACATCAGGATGCCTCACCAGAGCGATGAAGGGACTGAGGAGTAAAAAGAATTCCTAAATCTCCGATATATAATTCCTAAATGACTCAAAACATCTTTCTAGACTCCACAACGCCAACGATTCGATCAAGCAGGGGGCTCCTAAGGTCGGGGAAGGCTCTGATTACCAACTTGTAACGCCCTCGATGCGGCTATATCTCCCACGTGTCGAAGCACGACTTAGAGGCATAACCGCATTGAAAGCAATGTCACAAGTGAGGTAATCTTCACACAACCCATGTAATCCATAAGGGAAAAAGATACATAGTTGGCTTACAATCGCCACTTCACACAATTACATGAATAAAGCATTACATCATCCAGATACACTCAAGGCCCGACTACGGAACCAAAATAAAAGAAGACTACCCCAAAAGCTACACAGATCCCCGATCGACCCCAACTAGGCTCCACTACTGATCAACTAGACCGAAACAACACAAAGGACAAGATCTGCATCGAGCTCCTCCTGGAGCTTGGTTGCGTCACCTGCTCGGTATCATCGGCACCTGCAAGCTGGTTTTGGAAGTATCTGTGAGTCACGGGGACTCAGCAATCTCACACCCTCGCGATCAAGACTATTTAAGCTTATAGGTAAGGTAATGGTATGAGGTGGAGATGCAGCAAGCGACTAGCATATTTGGTGGCTAACATACGCAAATGAGAGCGAGAAGAGAAGGCAAGGCACGGTCGATAAAACTATGATCAAGAAGTGATCCTAGACCAACCTACGTCAAACATAACTCCAACACCGTGTTCACTTCCCGGACTCCGCCGGAAGGAGACCATCACGGTTACACACGCGGTTGATGTATTTTAATTAAGATCAACTTTAGGTTTTCTACAACCGGACATTAACAAATTCCCATCTGCCCATAACCGCGGGCACTGCTTTCGAAAGTTCAAATCCCTGCAGGGGTGTCCCAACTTAGCCCATCACAAGCTCTCACGGTCAACGAAGGATATTCCTTCTCCCAAGACAATCAATCAGACTCGGCATCCCGGTTACAAGACATCCTCGACAATGGTAAAACAATTCCAGCGAGACCACCCGCTGTGCCGACAAATCCCGATAGGAGCTGCACATATCTTGTTCTCAAGGCACACCGGATAAGCTAAGCGTACGGGAGCCAACGTAACCCAAGTTGCCAAGGGACGGCCCCGCACGGTGCTCTGGGTTGGACCAACACTTAGACAAGCACTGGTCCGGGGGTTTAAAAATAAAGATGACCCTCAGGATGCGCGACTCCCAAGGGAAAAAGGCTAGGTGGCGAATGGTAAAACCAAGGTTGGGCCTTGCTGGAGGAGTTTTATTCAAAGCAAATTTTCAAGGGGTTCCCATTATAACCCAACCGCGCAAGGAACGCAAAATCCGGGAACATAACACCGATATGACAAAAACTAGGGCAGAAAGAGTGGAACAAAACACCAGGCATAATGCCAAGCCTTCCACCCTTTACCAAGTATATAGATGCATTAATTAAATAAGAGATATTGTGATATCCCAACAAAGTATCCGTGTTCCAAACATGGAACAAGCTCCAATCTTCACCTGCAACTAAGAACGCTATAAGAGGGGCTGAGCAAAGCGGTAACATAGCCAAGCAACAGTTTGTTAGGACAAGGTGGGTTAGAGGCTTGGCTTAACAATATGGGAGGCATGATAAGCAAGCGGCAAGAATCGCAGCATAGGCATAGCAAAAGAGCGAGCAACTAACAAGCAAAGATAGAAGTGATTTCGAGGGTATGGTAATCTTGCCTGAGATCCCACAAGGAAGAAGAACGAGTCCATGAAGAAGACAAACGGACGTAGGCAAACGGATCCTCACAAACGCGACGTTATCGGAACTAACCCGAAGAAGCAACACCAGAAAGAAGCAAACAACATAGTAAACAGCCAAGCATAAACATGGCACGATGCACAAACAAGTATGATGCATGTCCGGTTTAATGAAGCATGGCATGGCAAAATGCACAAACACTCCTACAAATTAAGTGGAGCACAATATGCAACGAGTTGCATATTGATGGAACACCACATCAAATATTTAGTTCTCTCCCGTTTAAGTACTCAACAATATTAAATGTTGGATAACATGGCAAGAGGTGAAGCATGAGTAAAATACACAGTTAGGCATTTTAAATGAGGCCGAAAACATCAAACAACAATTCCGGTAAACCCTCACATGCATTTAGCAATTTAATGCAACAACAAATTTAAACATTTTAAAGGTTGTTATCATGTTGCGGATGACATGTGCAAATTTTATGCTATATATATGAAAACGTTGACATGAGCATTATGAAGCATTTGTCATCATGGCGGAAACGAAAGGGGTGCCACGACAACGAATCCGAAAATGATGCCACGCAACATATCGGTTCTGGTAGCTCATGGAGATGCCGGTGAAAAAGGAAAAGCGACGTGAGCGAGTTGAGCAAGATGGTGGGGTGCTCCCGACTATTGGGTTCCCACATGTTGGTGACAAGGCGAAAGAGGGGCAATGTGCATTGACAGTTTCGGACTCGAGGAGAACAAGGGTGCATCTCATACATCACACAACATGCATTCATTTCGCGGGTCATCGTCTGGGCGGTTATACCTTCGAAGCGTGCAAACGAGGACGGTTCGGGTTTGGTGCAATATAGAGGAAGTAGATGTTCTCGGGACGGCGGTAATGGAAGTAGTTGTTCTCATTTTGTAGTTGTACACACTCCGTAGGTGTTCGGGGTCATGGCGAGGAACTTGAAGTCCACGGGGTCGACGGTAGAGGTACTCGTTTTGAAGGTGAACTTGATGAATGCAAAACCCTTCGGGGTTGTCGTGGTACTAAAGGTCTTCGGACTTGATGGATCCGATGCCTCTGGACGTAGTGGTACATGTTCATTTTTGGAGAGGTACTTGGCGTTCTTCGTTCCGCAGTGTAGTCAAAATTGACATATCCGAGGGATCCGAGCATCATGGTACTTGTCGAAATCCACATCGGATGAAGTGGAACATCTTTAAGTGGAACTTGGTGTGTCCCAAAATCTGCAGGCGTCGGTACTTGGCGAAAGAAACCACGAAGGCATCCTTGACGTCCCTGGTTGACGGTTCTTGGCGGCAACAAGAGGGGAAAAACAAGGCCCACCGGGCAGCAAGGAGGTGGAGGTCTCGTAGGAGTTGGCCGTGAAGGGGCTACTGAGGCAACATGAGTAGATGGCCGGTGGTGCAGGCCGAACGGAGGGAGGAGGAGGCACGGGCGCTAACGAGGCTGGGGCGCCGGACCACTGTAGCGGCGGGTTGGGAGGCCAGGGAGACCCTGTAAGGGTCGAGGTCACCGGCGGGCTGGATCACCGGAGCGGCGCTGTGGTTCCTGGTGGTGCGGAGGAGCCGTCGAGGCGATGCAGGCGATGGAGACAGGGAACGGTGGGAGCAGAAGGAGCTCGCGACGACACATCGAACGGGGAGTCCGTCGCGCAGAGGAGTGGGCGACATGGAGGGGCGGCAGCAGAGCAGCGGCAGAAGGGCGCGACGACGGCGGGGTCTCGGTGGCTGCGGCAAGAGGAGAAGGCACGGGCAGGCAAGCTCGCCGGAGGGCGCAAGGAAGAGCAGGATCGGGCGCGGGGTGGAGGAGGATTGGGATCGAGCCGAGGCTTCCCCTAGCGGCGCGATCGGGAGGAGGACGAGGGGGATCGAGAGAGATGTGGCGAGCGAGTGGGGATCGGGAATGGGGTGGCGGCGCTGGAGGAGGGATCGAGGGAGAGAAGTGGGATCGGGCTAGGTTAAGAGGAGGCCAGCGGCTGGGCCTTAGGAGGGTTGGGTCAGGGAGGCCGGCCCAGTTGGAGATTGTTGAACTTATCTCCACTGTTTAGAAAAGAAAAAATGGAGAGGAAGAGGAAGAGAAAAGAAAATATTTGAGGGTCCAAATATTTTCTAATTGAGTTGAAAATTAACAAGTAGCCACTTGGCAGTATAATGCCAAAGTGCCACAACTTGAAAGGGGCCATGCGGAGAAAAGATCATGGATGCAAAATAATTTAGAAATGAGAGGGATTTATAATGCAAGTTTGTTGCGGTGGCTTCCAATTAAATGGAATATTTATTATAGCTCACTAATATTGGGAGGATATGTTATAAAGAGAAATCACCATTGTGAATATCCCTCGATTTAAATGGACCGAAGATCCATGCAATTTATTTAGTTGAGTTAATAAAAGAAATGACATGATGGCATGATGACAAGACGCAATGCACATGATGCATAGATGAAAGCGATGAACCAAACAAATCACACGACGAAACCCGGAAACCCTGGAAGGCAACTGAAGCTCCGGTCTTGGGGCGTTACATTATCAGACGATGAGTCCGATAACACCTGGCGTCGGGAACTCTTTCGGGTTCCCTTGTCCTTCTTGGTCTTCTCCGGCACCTTGTAAGGAGCCGGAGTCAGCCTCTCCATCAGGAGAGCGTCCGCAGTGTCTTCGGGCAGAGGGGCCAGACAGTTAAGCTGCCCCGACGTCTCCACCCAGTCCTGTCAAAGGCATGGAGCTCAGACCCCGCACATGGTTAAGCTAGGGGAAATAAATATCCTACCGGATGTATAGAACTCACTGAATGCGCTTGGCGCTTCGCGCTTAGCCCGCGGTCCTCGGTGAGGGAGGGAGGGACCTTAGCACCCTTGAACAGCACCTTCCAGACGTCCTTGTGCGTCGTGTCGAAGAGCTCGCTCAAAGTCTGGTGCTGGGCCGGGTCGAAATCCCACAAGTTGAAGTCCCGTTGTTGGCACGGGAGGATCGGGCGGATGAGCATGACCGGGACTATGTTGACAAGCTTGAGCTTCTTGCCGGCCATATTCTGGATACATTTCTGGAGTCCGTCCAGCTCTACCGACGAACCCCAGGACAGGCCCTTCTCTTTCCAGGAGGTGAGCCGCGTGGGGATTCCGGATCAAAACTTGGGGGGCAGCCACCCATTTGGCGTCACGCGGCTCGGTGATGTAGAACCACGCCGATTGCCACCCCTTTATGGTCTCCACGAAGGATCCTTCTAGCCATATAACATTGGGCATCTTGTCCACCATGGCTCTGCCGCATTCTGCTTGTTGGCTTCCCACCACCTTCGTCTTGATACTGAGGGTCTTTAACCACATGCCGAAGTGGGGCCGGATGCAGAGGAAAGCCTCACACACGAAGATGAACGCCGAAATGTTGAGGATGAAGTTCGGAGCCAGATCATGGAAGTCCAGCCCGTAGTAGAACATGAGACCATGGACGAATGGATGGAGGGGAAACCCTAGTCCGCGGAGGAAGTGGTGGAGGAAGACTACCCTCTCGTGACGTTCAGGGGTAGGAATGATCTGCCCCGCGTCGGGCAGCCGATGCGTGATGTTTGCGGCTAAGTATCCGGCTCCGCGCAGCTTCTTGATGTGTCCCTCTGTAACGGAGGAAGCCATCCATTTTCCTCCCGCTTCGGACATGATTGGAGAAGGTTGAGGGGAAGGATGTGGACTTGGGCGTTGGAGCTCGAGTGCGCAAGAATGGATGAGCAAGGAGGAAGAAGGCGAGGGTAGAAAAGGTGAGACCTTGTCCCTTTATAAGGGCGGACTAAACTATGCACCTCCACTAGCCTGGTAAAACTCGCTTATCCACCAAGCGCCGTAATTGATGGTGCGGTTGGGTTACCCATGTCCATATTGATGAGAATCCCGTAATAAGGGGAACACGATCTTTGCTTTGACAAGACGTGTCAAGAAACTGCCTCGTGTTATGTGCAGGGCTAGTTAAAGAAAAACGGTTCGAATAATCATCGAGCCATGGCATGATGTCATGTTGCCTAAACGTGTCAGCAGATTAGATTTGTGGAAATATTATTCTCTTTACGGTGGTATGTGGAACTTATTTTGTAGGGTCGGACACTATCCTTTATTTGAACTCTTCTGTGGTATATCCGGAGGAGGAACCGGCCTTGCAATGCCGAAGACAACACTGCACGCCGGACTCGTCGTCATTGAAGCCTGGTTCAGGGGCTACTGAGGGAGTCCTGGATTAGGGGGTCTCCGGACAGACGGACTATATCCTTTGGCTAGACTGTTGGACTATGAAGATACAAGATTGAAGACTTCATCCCGTGTCCGGATGGGACTCTACTTGGCATGGAAGGCAAGCTAGGCAATACAGATATGTATATCTCCTCCTTCGTAACCGACCTTGTGTAACCCTAGCCCCCTCCGGTGTCTATATAAACCGGAGGGTTTAGTCCGTAGGACAACAGACAATCATACCATAGGCTAGCTTTTAGGGTTTAGCCTCTCTGATCTCGTGGTAGATCAACTCTTGTAATACCCATATCATCAAGAATAAATCAAGCAGGACGTAGGGTTTGACCTCCATCAAGAGGGCCCGAACCTGGGTAAAACATCGTGTCCCCTGCCTCCTGTTACCATCCGCCTTAGACGCACAGTTCGGGACCCCCTACCCGAGATCCGCCGGTTTTGACACCGACAAGCACGCCACATCAAAATTTTTGTGTTTATCATTTACCTACTCGAGGATGAGCTGGAATTAAGCTTGGGGATGCTGATACGCCTCCAACGTATCTATAATTTTTTATTGCTCCATGCTATATTATCTTCTATTTTGGATGTTTATGGGCTTTATTATACACTTTTAGATTATTTTTGGGACTAACCTATTAACCCAGAGCCCAGTGCGAGTTTCTGTTTTTTCCTTGTTTTAGAGTATCGCAGAAAAGGAAAATCCAACGGAGTTCAATTTACCTGAAACTTCACGAAACTTATTTTTGGAAGGAACGCAACCCGGGAGACTTGGAGTCCACGTCAAGGAAGAAACGAGGGAGCCACAAGGCAGGGGGCGCGCCCTCCACCCTCGTGGGCTCCTCGTGGCTCCCCTGACGTACCTCTTCTGCCTATATATATCCATATACCCTAAAACAATCGGGGAGCACAATAGATCGGGAGTTCCGCAGCCAGAAGCCTCTGTAGCCACCGAAAACCAATCTAGACCCATTCCGGCACCCTGCCGGAGGGGGCAATCCCTCTCCGGTGGCCATCTTCATCATCCCGGTGCTCTCCACGATGAGGAGGGAGTAGTTATCCCTCGGGGCTGAGGGTATGTACCAGTATCTATGTGTTTGATCTCTCTCTCTCTCTCTCGTGTTCTTGAGGTGGTACGATCTTGATGTATCGCGAGCTTTGCTATTATAGTTGGATCTTATGATGTTTCTCCCCCTCTACTCTCTTGTAATGTATTGAGTTTCCCCTTTGAAGTTATCTTATCGGATTGAGTCTTGAAGGATTTGAGAACACTTGATGTATGTCTTGCGTGGGATACCCGTGGTGACAATGGGGTATTCTATTGATCCACTTGATGTATGTTTTGGTGATCAACTGGCGGGTTCTGCCCATGAACCTATGCATAGGGGTTGGCACATGTTTTTGTCATGATTCTCCGGTAGAAACTTTGGGGCACTCTTTGAGGTTCTATGTATTGGTTCAATAGATGAATCTGAGATTGTGTGATGCATATCGTATAATCATACCCACGGATACTTGAGGTGACATTGGAGTAGCTAGGTGATATTAGGGTTTTGGTTGATTTGTGTCTTAAGGTGTTATTCTTGTACGAACTCTAGGGCTGTTTGTGACACTTATAGGAATAGCCCAACCGATTGATTGGAAAGAATAACTTTGAGGTGGTTTCATACCCTACCATAACTCTTAGTTTGTTCTCCGCTATTAGTGACTTTGGAGTGACTCTTTGTTGCATGTTGAGGGATAGTTACGTGATCCAATTATGTTATTATTTTTTAGAGAACTTGCATTAGTGAAAGTATGGACCCTAGGCCTTGTTTCAACGCATTGCAAAACCGTTTGTGCTCATTTTTATCATTAGTTACCTTGCTGTTTTTATATTTTTCATATTACAAAAACTATTATCTATTATCCACATTGAACTTGTATCACCATCTCTTCGCCGAACTAGTGCACCTATACAATTTACCATCGTATTGGGTGTGTTGGGGACACAAGAGACTCTTTGTTATTTGGTTGCAGGGTTGCTTGAGAGAGACCATCTTCAACCTATGCCTCCTACGGATTGATAAACCTTAGGTCATCCACTTGAGGGAAATTTTCTACTGTCCTACAAACCTCTGCACTTGGAGGCCCAACAACGTCTACAAGAAGAAGGTTGTGTAGTAGACATCAGTCATCCGGGTTATGCATGATTTAAAAAGTTTGTGTGATGAACATAGAGCATAGCCAGACTATATGATTTTGTAGGGATAGCTTTCTTTGGCCATGTTATTTTGAGAAGACATAATTGCTTGGTTAGTATGCTTGAAGTATTATTGTTTTTATGTCAATATTAAACTTTTGTCTTGAATATTTCAGATCTGAATATTCATGCCACAATAAAGAAAATCACATTGAAAATTATATTACGGAGCATTCCACATCAAAAATTCTGTTTTTATCATTTACCTACTCGAGGACGAGGAAGAATTAAGCTTGGGGATGCTTGATACGTCTCCAGCGTATCTATAATTTTTGACTGTTCCATGCTATTATATTATCGTATTGGATGTTTAATGGGATTTACTATGCACTTTTATATTATTTTTGGGACTAACCTATTAACCAAAGGCCCAGTGCAAATTGCTAATTTTTTTTTGCCTATTTCAGTGTTTCTCAGAAAAGGAATATCAAACGGAATCCAATCGGAATGAAACCTTCGCGAGGATCTTTTTTGGAACAAACGTCATCCAGGAGACTTGGACTAGACGTCAAGGAAGCAGCGAGGCGGCCACGAGGCAGGAGGGCGCGCCCCCACCCTCGTGGGCCCCTCGCAGCTCCACCGACCTATTTCTTTGCATGTATATAATCTCATACCTTGAAACCTTTGGGGAGAGAAACGAAACAAATTTTCCATCGCCGCAACCTTCTGTACCCGTGATATCCCATCTTGGGGCCTTTTCTGGCGCTCTGCCGGAGGGGGATTCGATCACAGAGGGCTTCTATATCAACACCATATCCTCTCCGATGATGTGTGAGTAGTTTACCACAGACCTTCAGGTCCATAGTTATTAGCTAGATGGCTTTTTCTCTCTCTTTGGATCTCAATACAAAGTTCTCCTCGATCTTCTTGGATGTCTATTCGATGTAACTCTTTTTGCGATGTGTTTGCCGAGATCCGATGAATTGTGGGTTTATGACTTGATTATCTATGAATGTTATTTGATTCGTCTCTGAATTCTTATATGCATGATTTGATATCTTTGCAAGTCTCTTCGAATTATTAGTTTGGTTTGGCCTACTAGATTGATCTTTCTTGCAATGGGAGTAGTGCTTAGCTTTGGGTTCAATCTTGCGGTGTCCTTTCCCGGTGACAGCAGGGGCAGCAAGGCACATATTGTATTGTTGCCATCGAGGATAAAAAGATGGGTTTATATCATATTGCTTGAGTTTATCCCTCTACATCATGTCATCTTGCCTAATGCGTTACTCTGTTCTTATGAACTTAATACTCTAGATGCATGCTTGATAGCGGTTGATGTGTGGAGTAATAGTAGTAGATGCGGAATCATTTCGGTCTACTTGTCACAGATGTGATGCCTATATTCATGATCATTTCCTTAGATATCATCATAACTATGCACTTTTCTATCAATTGCTCGGGAGTAATTTGTTCACCCACCGTAATACATGCCATCTTGAGAGAAGCCACTAGTGAAACCTATGGCCCCCGGGTCTACTTATTTTCCAATCCATACAATAAAAATACCAAAAATATTTATCTTATTATCTCTATCAGATCTCACTCTCGCTCGTAAGTGACCATCAAGGGAGTGACAACCCCTTTATCGCGTTGGTTGCAAGGTTCTTGTTTGTTTGTGTAGGTACTAGGGGATTTGCACGTAGTCTCTTACTGGATTGATACCTTGGTTCTCAAAACTGAGGGAAATACTTACGCTACTTTGCTGCATCACCGTTTCCTCTTCAAGGGAAAACCAACGCATGCTCAAGAGGTAGCAGTGCTGATCATGTTTTGCTCGTGAGAGAGGCTTAGTCAACGGGTCTGCAACATTCAGATCCGTATGTATCTTGCAAATCTCTATGTCTCCCTCCTTTACTTGATCACAGATGGAATTGAAGTGTCTCTTGATGTGCTTGGTTCTGTTGTGAAATCTGGATTCCTCCACGAAGGAAATTTCTCTAGTATTGTCACAAAAGATTTTCATTGGATCTGATGCACTAGGTATTACACCTAGATAGGATATGAACTCCTTCATCCAGACTTCTTCATTTGCTGCTTCCGAAGCAGCTATGTACTCTGCTTCACACATAGATCCCGCCATGATGCTCTGCTTGGAACTGCACCAACTGACAGCTCCACCATTTAGTATAAATACGTATCCGGTTTGTGACTTAGAGTCATCCGGATCAGTGTCAAGGCTCGCGTCAACGTAACCGTTTATGATGAGCTCTTTGTCACCTCCATAAACGAGAAACATATCCTTAGTCCTTTTTAGGTATTTCAGCATGTTCTTGACCGATGTCCAGTGATCCACTCCTATATTACTTTGGTACCTCCCTGCTAAACTAATAGCAAGGCACACATCAGGTCTGGTACACAGCATCACATACATGATAGAACCTATGGCTGAGGCATAGGGAATGACTTTCATTTTCTCTCTATCTTCTGCAGTGGTCGAGGACTGAGTCTGACTCAACTTCACACCTTGTAACACAGGCAAGAACCCATTCTTTGACTGATCCATTTTGAACTTCCTCAAAACTTTATCAAGGTATGTGCTTTGTGAAAGTCCAAGCGTCTTGATCTATCTCTATAGATCTTGATGCCCAATATATAAGCAGCTTCACCGAGGTCTTTCATTGAAAAATTCTTATTCAAGTATCCTTTTATGCTATTCAGAAATTCAATAGCATTTCCGACCAACAATATGTTATCCACATATAACATCAGAAATGCTACAGAGCTCCCACTCACTTTCTTGTAAATACAGGCTTCTCCAAAAGTCAGTATAAAACCATATGCTTTGATCACACTATCAAAGCGTATATTCCAACTCCGAGAGGCTTGCACCAGTCCATAAATGGATTGCTGGAGCTTGAACACTTTGTTAGCACCTTTTTGATCGACAAAACCTTCTGGTTGCATCATATACAACTCTTCTTTAAGATATCCATTAAGGAATGATGATGTGACATCCATTTGCCAAATTTCATAATCATAAAATGCGGCAGTTGCTAACATGATTCGGACAGACTTAAGCATCGCTATGGGTGAGAAGGTCTCATCGTAGTCAACTCCTTGAACTTGTCGAAAACCTTTTGCAACATGTCGAGCTTTGTAGATAGTGACATTACCGTCAGCGTCAGTCTTCTTCTTGAATATCCATTTATTCACTATGGCTTGCCGATCATCGGGCAAGTCAACCAAAGTCCACACTTTGTTTTCATACATGGATCCCATCTCAGATTTCATGGCCTCAAGCCATTTCGCGGAATCTGGGCTCATCATCGCTTCCTCATAGTTCGTAGGTTCGTCACGGTCTAGTAACATGACCTCCTGAACAGGATTACCGTACAACTCTGGTGCGGATCTTACTCTGGCTGACCTACGACGTTCAGTAGTAACTTGATCTGAAGTTTCATGATCATCATCATTAGCTTCCTCACTAATTGGTGTAGGAATCACTGGAACTAATTTCTGTGATGAACTACTTTCCAATAAGGGAGCAGGTACAATTATCTCATCAAGTTCTACTTTCCTCCCACTCACTTCTTTCGAGAGAAACTCCTTCTCAAGAAAGGATCCATTCTTAGCAACGAATATCTTGCCTTCGGATCTGTGATAGAAGGTGTACCCAATAGTTTTCTTTGGGTATCCTATGAAGACACATTTCTCCGATTTTGGTTCGAGCTTATCAGGTTGAAGCTTTTTCAGATAAGCATCTCAGCCCCAAATTTAAGAAACGACAACTTGGGTTTCTTGCCAAACCACAATTCATATGGTGTCGTCTCAATGGATTTAGATGGTGCCCTATTTAACGTGAATTCAGCCCTCTCTAAAGCATAACCCCAAAACGATAGCGGTAAATCAGTAAGAGACATCATAGATCGCACCATATCTAATAAAGTGCGGTTACGATGTTCGGACACACCATTACGCTGTGGTGTTCCAGGCGGCGTGAGTTGCGAAACTATTCTGCATTGTTTCAAATGAAGACCAAACTCATAACTCAAAATATTCGCCTCCACGATCAGATCGTAGAAATCTTGTTACGATGATTTTCCACTTGACTCTGAAATTCTTTGATTTTTTCAAATGTTTCAGACTTATGTTTCATCAAGTAGATATACCCATATATGCTCAAATCATCTGTGAAGGTCAGAAAATAATGATACCCGCCGTGAGCCTCAACACTAATCGAACCGCATACATCAGTATGTATTATTTCCAACAAGTCTGTTGCTCGCTCCATTGTTCTACAGAACGGAGTCTTAGTCATCTGGCCCATGAGGCATGGTTCGCAAGCATCAAGTGATTCCTAATCAAGTGATTCCAAAAGTCCATCAGGATGGAGTTTCTTCATGCGCTTTACACTAATATGACCTAAACGGCAGTGCCACAAATAAGTTGCACTATCATTATTAAACTTGTATCTTTTGGCTTCAATACTATGAATATGTGTATCACTACTATCGAGATTCAACAAAAATAGACCACTCATCAAGGGTGCATGACCATAAAAGATATTACTCATATAAATAGAACAACCATTATTCTCTAATTTAAATGAATAACCGTCTTGCATCAAACAAGATCCATATATAATGTTCATGCTTAATGCTGACACAAAATAACAATTATTCAGGTCTAAAACTAATCCCGAAGTTAGATGTAGAGGTAGCGTGCCGACGGCGATCACATCGACTTTCGAACCGCGCATTGTCACCTCGTCCTTAGCCAATCTTCGTTTAATTCGTAGCCCTTGTTTCGAGTTGCAAATATGAGCAATAGAACCAGTATCAAATACCCAGGCGCTACTACGAGCATTAGTAAGGTACACATCAATAACATGTATATCAAATATACCTTTCACTTTGCCATTCTTCTTATTCGCCAAATACTTGGGGCAGTTCTGCTTCTAGTGACCAATCCCTTTGCAGTAGAAGCACTCAGTCTTAGGCTTAGGTCCAGACTTGGGCTTCTTCACTTGAGCAAGAACTTGCTTGCCGTTCTTCTTGAAGTTCCCCTTATTAACTTTGCCCTTTTTCTTCAAACTAGTGGTCTTGTTAACCATCAACACTTGATGGTCCTTCTTGATTTCTACCTTCGCAGCCTTTAGCATTGCAAAGAGCTCGGGAATTGTCTTATCCATCCCTTGCATATTATAGTTCATCACGAAGCTTTTGTAGCTTGGTGACAGTGATTGAAGAACTCTGTCAATGACACTATCATCAGGAAGATTAACTCCCAGTTGAGTCAAGTGGTTGTGTTACCCAGACATTCTGAGTATGTGTTCACTAACAGAACTATTCTCCTCCATCTTGCAGCTATAGAACTTATTGGAGACTTCATATCTCTCAATTCGGGAATTTGCTTGAAATATTAACTTCAACTCCTGGAACATCTCATATGCTCCTTGACGTTCAAAACGTCGTTGAAGTCCCGATTCTAAGCCGTAAAGCATGGCACACTGAACTATCGAATAGTCATCAGCTCTGCTCTGCCAGACGTTCATAACATCTGGAGTTGCTCCTGCAGCGGGTTTTGCACCTAGCGGTGCTTGCAGGATGTAATTCTTCTACGCAGCAATGAGGATAATCCTCAAGTTATGGACCCAGTCTGTGTAATTGCTACCATCATCTTTCAACTTAGCTTTCTCTAGGAATGCATTAAAATTCAAGGGAACGGTAGCACGGGCCAGTGATCTATAATAACATAGACATGAAAAATACTATCAAGTACTAAGTTCATGATAAATTAAAGTTCAATTAATCATATTACTTAAGAACTCCCACTTAGATAGACATCTCTCTAGTCATCTAAATGATCACGTGATCCATATCAACTAAACATGTCCAATCATCACGTGAGATGGAGTAGTTTTCAATGGTGAACATCACTATGTTGATCATATCTACTATATGATTCATGTTCGACCTTTCGGTCTCATTGTTCCTAGGCCATATATGCATATGCTAGGCTCGTCAAGTTTAACCCGAGTATCCTACATGTGCAAAACTGGCTTGCACCCGTTGTATGTGAACGTAGAGCTTATCACACCCGATCATCACGTGGTGTCTCGGCACGACGAACTATGGAAACGGTGCATACTCAGGGAGAACACTTATACCTTGAAATTTAGTGAGAGATCATCTTATAATGCTACCGCCGTACTAAGCAAAATAAGATGCATAAAAGATAAACATCACATGCAATCAAAAGAAATGATATGATATGGTCACCGGCTTTGATCTCCATCTCCATCACCATCGTCACCGGCTTGACACCTTGATCTCCATCTTAGCTTCGTTGTCGTCTCGCCAACTATTGCTTCTACGACTATCGCTACCACTTAGTGATAAAGTAAAGCCATTACATGGCGATTGCATTTCATACAGTAAAGCAACAACCATAAGGCTCCTGCCAGTTGCCGATAACGGTTACAAAACATGATCATCTCATACAACAATTTATATCTCATCACATGTTGACCATATCACATCACAACATGCCCTGCAAAAACAAGTTAGACGTCCTCTACTTTGTTGTTGCAAGTTTTACGTGGCTGCTACGGGCTTCTAGCAAGAACCGTTCTTACTTACGCATCAAAACCACAACAATTTTTCTTAAAGTGTGCTATTTTAACCTTCAACAAGGACTGCGCGTTGTCAAACTCGATACAACTAAAGTTGGAGAAACAGACACCCGCTAGCCACCTGTGTGCGAAGCACGTCAGTAGAACCAGTTCATGAACGCAATGTCGGTCAGGGCCGGTTCATCCAACAATACCGCCGAATCAAAGTAAGACGTTGCTGGTAAGCAGTATGACTATTATCGCCCACAACTCATTGTGTTCTACTCGTGCATATAACATCTACACATAGATCTAGCTCGGATGCCACTGTTGGGGAATGTAGTATTTCAAAAAAATTCCTATGATCACGCAAGATCTATCTAGGAAAAGCATAGCAATGAGCGGGGAGAGTGTGTCCACGTACCCCGTAGACCGAAAGCGGAAGCGTTTAGTAACGCGGTTGATGTAGTCGAACGTCTTCGCGACCAAACCGATCCAAGCACCAAGTGTACGACACCTCCGCGTTTAGCACATGTTCACCTCGATGACGTCCCTCTATCTCTTGATCTAGTTGAGGACGAGGGAGAGTTCCGTCGGCACGACGGCATGGCGACGGTGATGATGAAGTTACTGGCGCAGGGCTTCGCCTAAGCACTACGACGATATGACCGAGGTGTGTAACTATGGAGGGGGCACTGCACACGGCTAAGAGAAGGATTGGTGTGCCTTTGGGGTTCCCCTACCACGTATATAAAGGGGGAGGAGAGGTGGCCGGCTCAAGGGGGTGTGCCATGGGGGGGAGTCCTACTTGGACTCCCGGTCCAAGTAGGATTCGGTCCCCCCTTTCCTAGTCCCACTAGGAGAAGGAGGGAAGGGGAGGAGGAGAGAAGGAAAGGGGGGCTACCCTCCCAACCCTAGTACAATTAGGTTTGTGCTTGGGGGGGGGGGGCGCCACCACCCGGCCGTCGCCTCCTGTCTCCACTAGGCCCATGAAGGCCCATTAACTCTCCGGGGGCGGGGGGGGGGGGTTCCGGTAACCCCTAGTACTCCAGAAAATGCCCAAACCTTTCCGAAATCATTCCGGTGTCCAAACATAACCTTCCAATATATCAATATTTATGTCTCGACCATTTTGAGACTCCTCGTCATGTACATGATCTCATCCGGGACTCTGAACAAACTTCGGTTCATCAAATCACATAACTCATAATACAAATCGTCATCAAACGTTAAGCGTGCGGACCCTACGGGTTCGAGAACTATGTAGACACGACCGAGACACATCTCCGGTCAGTAACCAATAGCAGAACCTGGATGCTCATATTGGATCCTACATATTCTATGAAGATCTTTATCGGTCAAACCGCATAATAGCATAGTTGTTCCCTTTGTCATCGATATGTTACTTGCCCGAGATTCGATCGTCAATATCATCATACCTAGTTCAATCTCGTTAATGGCAAGTCTCTTTACTTGTTCCATAATACATTCATCCTGTGGCTAACTCATTAGCACATTGCTTTCAAGGCTCATAGTGATGTGCATTACTGAGAGGGCCCAGAGATACCTCTCCGATACACGGAGTGACAAATCCTAATCTCGATCTATGCCAACTCAACAAACACCATTGGAGACACCTATAGAGCATCTTTACAATCACCTAGTTATGTTGTGATGTTTGATAGCACACAAGGTGTTCCTCCGGTATTCGGGAGTTGCATAATTTCATAGTTAGTGGAACATGTATAAGTCATGAAGAATCCAATAGCAATAAAACTAAATGATCATTACACTAAGCTAACGGATGGGTCTTGTCCATCACATCATTCTCTAATGATGTGATCCCGTTCATCAAATGACAACACATGTTTATGGTCAGGAAACTTAACCATCTTTGATTAACGAGCTAGTATAGTAGAGGCATACTAGGGACACTTTGTTTGTCTATGTATTCACACATGTACTAAGTTTTCGGTTAATACAATTCTAGCATGAATAATAAACATTTATCATGATATAAGGAAATATAAATAACAACTTTATTATTGCCTCTAGGGCATATTTCCTTCAATGCGGTCATGCCGTTGGGCGTGGTCCGCAGGCTCCAGAGTACGGAATCGAGTTCCTCGACCCAGTGTTTATCCTATTCGTTTAGGGATCGCACTAGTCTGGGTTAGAGCTGCTCATTATCAGGCCATTAGCCCGTTCGACTTGACCGTTTGTTTGAGGGTGATATATGGAGGCGTAATCGATCTTGATGCCCAGGTTAGCACACTAATGTTTTACCTCATCGGCTTTGAATTAGAGCTGTTGTCAGTAATATTGTTGTGTGGGACACCATAACGGTGTATGACACTGGATATAAAATCTATCACAGGTCCAACTTCAGCTATTTTTACTGGTTTGGCCTCTATCCACTTAGTGAATTTATCCACCATGACTAGTAAATATTTCTTCTTATGGCTTCCCCCTTTAAGGGGTCCGACCATGTCTAGCCCCCAGACCATGAAAGGCCAGGTAATGGGGATAGTTCTTATTGCAGTAGGCGGCATATGGCTTTGATTGGCAAAGAGCTGGCATCCGACACAATGTTGTACAAGGGTATGTGCATCTGCTCGGGCCGTGGGACAGAAGAAGCATATACGAAAGGCCTTGCACTACTAGGAAAAGGCCTACTAATGGCGCACCTAATTTGGCCATTAATGGCGCATTAGTGGTGCGCCATTAGTGCCACGCCATTAGTATATTTTACTAATGGCGCACCACAGGTGCGCCATTAGTATCTGGTATACTAATGGCGCACCTCAGATGCGCCATTAGTATATACAATAGTGCGCCATTAGTATGCCTCCCAGGGGGCCATGTATACCGAGGTGCTTTGGCATACTAATGGCGCACAACAACAAGATGCGCCATTAGTAACTTCGGCATACTAATGGCGCACTGTTTAATGATGCGCCATTAGTATCCTTTGGCATACTAATGGCACACTGTGATGTGATGCGCCATTAGTATGAATATTAGGGTTTTTTTTATTTTTTAATTTTCTGTTTTTGCATAGGTTACAAAATGTATAATTGGACAAAATATAGACAGCACACATCAACAACAGATTCATCGAATACAATAAAAGATTAGTCTCTGAATACAATTCATCATATTAGTCTCCGAATACAATTCATCATATTAGTCTCCGAATTGAAAAGACCGAAGAAAGATAGAACATTATATTACAAGTCTCGAGACCACGAGTAGCGAGTTTGTCTTCACATTACAAGTCGATATCGATCATCTAAACTACCATCACATAGAAGAGAGTTGCGGTCATCACGATGAAACTCGTCTTCATCCGGTTCCTCCAGTGCTCCCACCCCTCTCCCGCTAGATAGCGGGCGTATCTAGATTCGGCCTCGGCCCTAGTGGTGTACCCTTTGTAACTGTTACCGCTGAATCGGTGAACCTGTCTGTGACACTCCTCCCAGTCGTCGTAGACTTCGGGAACCTTACCCTTGTACACGACATACGACGGCATCGCTATGCAGTAGCCAAACGAAACGTTAGTACCAATTCACAGACAATACATAAGCAATATATAAGTATGCAATAGAATGATCGGAAGAGAAAAGCAAGACATTAATAGCATCGATTACATCTAAGTTGAACGACTCTCGAAACCAAAGAGACATACTACAAGTTCATTAAAGTTTAATTACAGCATGAGCCAATCGATGTTTCAGAACTAGACACAGCATCACTGCTTTCGACTCGACTCAAGGGACTGGAGCGTGGATGAAGCCGCCGTCTATCGTGGGAGTCATGAAATAACGGTCGTTGTCAGCCTACATTTGTAGCATTGTGTTGATGTCACTGTTGGACGGTTGATTTCTGAGGTAGAACTGCCCCGAGGTACGAAGGACATCTTGATGGATGATTTCCGCAAACTCTGACTGTATGCGAAAGAATTCTTGTCTGATGTCCGCGTCCTGGATTGCCGACACGCTCGCGGCCCAATCTTTGAGTTTACTCGGTAGCAGAAGTTGATGATGGTCCCGTATGATTGCCCGCATGTGATGGATGGCGTAGTAGGCACCCTTCTGAACGCCAGGCGGCTGCTTGACGCAGCTTAACGTTGTATTGTGGGAGAACACGTGCTTGCCGTACTTACAAATAGGCCTGGTGAAGGTGCCTCCAGATTTGACGTAGCCGGGGAGAACATCATCAAGAACCTTCTTGACATTTGTGTAGTCTACGTTTGACTGACGGTCCGGGTCGAAATACGTGGCCATGGAATATTTGGGGCTTAGGAGGATGAGCGTGCAATGTGTGTCACTGCAGAAAACACGGAATGTTAAAAGAAAAATGATCGAAATCTAAGAATTCATATATTACGGGGCGGTTGAAGGGAGGACTTACTCGGGAAAGTAAGGCACGAGGAAGTTATCCTTATCTATGAATATTATTTGATTCGTCTCTGAATTCTTATATGCATGATTTGATATCTTTGCAAGTCTCTTCGAATTATTAGTTTGGTTTGGCCTACTAGATTGATCTTTCTTGCAATGGGAGTAGTGCTTAGCTTTGGGTTCAATCTTGCGGTGTCCTTTCCCGGTGACAGCAGGGGCAGCAAGGCACATATTGTATTGTTGCCATCGAGGATAAAAAGACGGGGTTTATATCATATTGCTTGAGTTTATCCCTCTACATCATGTCATCTTGCCTAATGTGTTACTCTGTTCTTATGAACTTAATACTCTAGATGCATGCTGGATAGCGGTTGATGTGTGGAGTAATAGTAGTAGATGCAGAATCGTTTCGGTCTACTTGTCACTGATGTGATGCCTATATTCATGATCATTGCCTTAGATATCATCATAACTATGCGCTTTTCTATCAATTGCTCGGGAGTAACTTGTTCACCCACCGTAATACATGCTATCTTGAGAGAAGCCACTAGTGAAACCTATGGCCCCCGGGTCTACTTTACATCATATATGTTTCCAATCTACAATTCTAGTTTACTATTTATTTTGCAATCTTTATTTTCCAGTCCATACCATAAAAATACCAAAAATATTTATCTTATTATCTCTATCAGATCTCACTCTCGCTCGTAAGTGACCATCAAGGGAGTGACAACCCCTTTATCGCGTTGGTTGCGAGGTTCTTGTTTGTTTGTGTAGGTACTAGGGGATTTGCACGTAGTCTCTTACTGGATTGATACCTTGGTTCTCAAAACTGAGGGAAATACTTACGCTACTTTGCTGCATCACCGTTTCCTCTTCAAGGGAAAACCAACGCATGCTCAAGTGGTAGCAGTGCTGATCATGTTTTGCTCGTGAGAGAGGCTTAGTCAACGGGTCTGCAACATTCAGATCCGTATGTATCTTGCAAATCTCTATGTCTCCCTCCTTTACTTGATCACAGATGGAATTGAAGTGTCTCTTGATGTGCTTGGTTCTGTTGTGAAATCTGGATTCCTCCGCGAAGGAAATATCTCTAGTATTGTCACAAAAGATTTTCATTGGATCTGATGCACTAGGTATTACACCTAGATAGGATATGAACTCCTTCATCCAGACTTCTTCATTTGCTGCTTCCGAAGCAGCTATGTACTCCGCTTCACACATAGATCCCGCCATGATGCTCTGCTTGGAACTGCACCAACTGACAGCTCCACCATTTATTATAAATACGTATCTGGTTTGTGACTTAGAGTCATCCGGATCAGTGTCAAGGCTCGCGTCAACGTAACAGTTTATGACGAGCTCTTTGTCACCTCCATAAACGAGAAACATATCCTTAGTCCTTTTCAGGTATTTCAGTATGTTCTTGACCGATGTCCAGTGATCCACTCCTATATTACTTTGGTACCTCCCTGCTAAACTAATAGCAAGGCACACATCAGGTCTGGTACACAGCATCGCATACATGATAGAACCTATGGCTGAGGCATAGGGAATGACTTTCATTTTCTCTCTATCTTCTGCAGTGGTCGAGGATTGAGTCTGACTCAACTTCACACCTTGTAACACAGGCAAGAACCCATTCTTTGACTGATCCATTTTGAACTTCCTCAAAACTTTATCAAGGTATGTGCTTTGTGAAAGTCCAAGCGTCTTGATCTATCTCTATAGATCTTGATGCCCAATATATAAGCAGCTTCACCGAGGTCTTTCATTGAAAAATTCTTATTCAAGTATCCTTTTATGCTATTCAGAAATTCAATAGCATTTCCGACCAACAATATGTTATCCACATATAACATCAGAAATGTTACAGAGCTCCCACTCACTTTCTTGCAAATACAGGCTTCTCCAAAAGTCTGTATAAAACCATATGCTTTGATCACACTATCAAAGCGTATATTCCAACTCCGAGAGGCTTGCACCAGTCCATAAATGGATTGCTGGAGCTTGAACACTTTGTTAGCACCTTTTTGATCGACAAAACCTTCTGGTTGCATCATATACAACTCTTCTTTAAGATATCCATTAAGGAATGATGATGTGACATCCATTTGCCAAATTTCATAATCATAAAATGCGGCAGTTGCTAAGATGATTCGGACAGACTTAAGCATTGCTATGGGTGAGAAGGTCTCATCGTAGTCAACTCCTTGAACTTGTCGAAAACCTTTTGCAATATGTCGAGCTTTGTAGATAGTAACATTGCCGTCAGTGTCAGTCTTCTTCTTGAATATCCATTTATTCACTATGGCTTGCCGATCATCGGGCAAGTCAACCAAAGTCCACACTTTGTTTTCATACATGGATCCCATCTCAGATTTCATGGCCTCAAGCCATTTCGCAGAATCTGGGCTCATCATCGCTTCCTCATAGTTCGTAGGTTCGTCACGGTCTAGTAACATGACCTCCTGAACAGGATTACCGTACAACTCTGGTGCGGATCTTACTCTGGCTGACCTACGACGTTCGGTAGTAACTTGATCTGAAGTTTCATGATCATCATCATTAGCTTCCTCACTAATTGGTGTAGGAATCACTGGAACTAATTTCTGTGATGAACTACTTTCCAATAAGGGAGCAGGTACAATTATCTCATCAAGTTCTACTTTCCTCCCACTCACTTCTTTCGAGGGAAACTCCTTCTCAAGAAAGGATCCATTCTTAGCAACGAATATCTTGCCTTCGGATCTGTGATAGAAGGTGTACCCAATAGTTTTCTTTGGGTATCCTATGAAGACACATTTCTCCGATTTTGGTTCGAGCTTATCAGGTTGAAGCTTTTTCAGATAAGCATCTCAGCCCCAAATTTAAGAAACGACAACTTGGGTTTCTTGCCAAACCACAATTCATATGGTGTCGTCTCAATGGATTTAGATGGTGCCCTATTTAACGTGAATTCAGCCCTCTCTAAAGCATAACCCCAAAACGATAGCGGTAAATCAGTAAGAGACATCATAGATCGCACCATATCTAATAAAGTGCGGTTATGATGTTCGGACACACCATTACGCTGTGGTGTTCCAGGCGGCGTGAGTTGCGAAACTATTCTGCATTGTTTCAAATGAAGACCAAACTCATAACTCAAAATATTCGCCTCCACGATCAGATCGTAGAAATCTTGTTACGATGATTTTCCACTTGACTCTGAAATTCTTTGATTTTTTCAAATGTTTCAGACTTATGTTTCATCAAGTAGATATACCCATATATGCTCAAATCATCTGTGAAGGTCAGAAAATAATGATACCCGCCGTGAGCCTCAACACTAATCGAACCACATACATCAGTATGTATTATTTCCAACAAGTCTGTTGCTCGCTCCATTGTTCTACAGAATGGAGTCTTAGTCATCTGGCCCATGAGGCATGGTTCGCAAGCATCAAGTGATTCCTAATCAAGTGATTCCAAAAGTCCATCAGGATGGAGTTTCTTCATGCGCTTTACACCAATATGACCTAAACGGCAGTGCCACAAATAAGTTGCACTATCATTATTAAACTTGTATCTTTTGGCTTCAATACTATGAATATGTGTATCACTACTATCGAGATTCAACAAAAATAGACCACTCATCAAGGGTGCATGACCATAAAAGATATTACTCATATAAATAGAACAACCATTATTCTCTAATTTAAATGAATAACCGTCTTGCATCAAACAAGATCCATATATAATGTTCATGCTTAATGCTGACACAAAATAACAATTATTCAGGTCTAAAACTAATCCCGAAGTTAGATGTAGAGGTAGCGTGCCGACGGCGATCACATCGACTTTCGAACCATTTGCCACGCGCATCGTCACCTCGTCCTTAGCCAATCTTCGTTTAATTCGTAGCCCTTGTTTCGAGTTGCAAATATGAGCAATAGAACCAGTATCAAATACCCAGGCGCTACTACGAGCATTAGTAAGGTACACATCAATAACATGTATATCAAATATACCTTTCACTTTGCCATTCTTCTTATTCGCCAAATACTTGGGGCAGTTCTGCTTCTAGTGACCAATCCCTTTGCAGTAGAAGCACTCAGTCTTAGGCTTAGGTCCAGACTTGGGCTTCTTCACTTGAGCAAGAACTTGCTTGCCGTTCTTCTTGAAGTTCCCCTTATTAACTTTGCCCTTTTTCTTCAAACTAGTGGTCTTGTTAACCATCAACACTTGATGGTCCTTCTTGATTTCTACCTTCGCAGCCTTTAGCATTGCAAAGAGCTCGGGAATTGTCTTATCCATCCCTTGCATATTATAGTTCATCACGAAGCTTTTGTAGCTTGGTGACAGTGATTGAAGAACTCTGTCAATGACACTATCATCAGGAAGATTAACTCCCAGTTGAGTCAAGTGGTTGTGTTACCCAGACATTCTGAGTATGTGTTCACTAACAGAACTATTCTCCTCCATCTTGCAGCTATAGAACTTATTGGAGACTTCATATCTCTCAATTCGGGAATTTGCTTGAAATATTAACTTCAACTCCTGGAACATCTCATATGCTCCATGACGTTCAAAACGTCGTTGAAGTCCCGATTCTAAGACGTAAAGCATGGCACACTGAACTATCGAATAGTCATCAGCTCTGCTCTGCCAGACGTTCATAACATCTGGAGTTGCTCCTGCAGCTAGTTTTGCACCTAGCGGTGCTTGCAGGATGTAATTCTTCTACGCAGCAATGAGGATAATCCTCAAGTTATGGACCCAGTCTGTGTAATTGCTACCATCATCTTTCAACTTAGCTTTCTCTAGGAATGCATTAAAATTCAAGGGAACGGTAGCACGGGCCAGTGATCTACAATAACATAGACATGAAAAATACTATCAAGTACTAAGTTCATGATAAATTAAAGTTCAATTAATCATATTACTTAAGAACTCCCACTTAGATAGACATCTCTCTAGTCATCTAAATGATCACGTGATCCATATCAACTAAACCATGTCCAATCATCACGTGAGATGGAGTAGTTTTCAATGGTGAACATCACTATGTTGATCATATCTACTATATGATTCATGTTCGACCTTTCGGTCTCATTGTTCCTAGGCCATATCTGCATATGCTAGGCTCGTCAAGTTTAACCCGAGTATCCTACATGTGCAAAACTGGCTTGCACCCGTTGTATGTGAACGTAGAGCTTATCACACCCGATCATCACGTGGTGTCTCGGCACGACGAACTATGGAAACGGTGCATACTCAGGGAGAACACTTATACCTTGAAATTTAGTGAGAGATCATCTTATAATGCTACCGCCGTACTAAGCAAAATAAGATGCATAAAAGATAAACATCACATGCAATCAAAAGAAATGATATGATATGGTCACCGGCTTTGATCTCCATCTCCATCACCATCGTCACCGGCTTGACACCTTGATCTCCATCTTAGCTTCGTTGTCGTCTCGCCAACTATTGCTTCTACGACTATCGCTACCACTTAGTGATAAAGTAAAGCCATTACATGGCGATTGCATTTCATACAGTAAAGCAACAACCATAAGGCTCCTGCCAGTTGCCGATAACGGTTACAAAACATGATCATCTCATACAACAATTTATATCTCATCACATGTTGACCATATCACATCACAACATGCCCTGCAAAAACAAGTTAGACGTCCTCTACTTTGTTGTTGCAAGTTTTACGTGGCTGCTACAGGCTTCTAGCAAGAACCGTTCTTACTTACGCATCAAAACCACAACAATTTTTCTTAAAGTGTGCTGTTTTAACCTTCAACAAGGACTGTGCGTTGTCAAACTCGATACAACTAAAGTTGGAGAAACAGACACCCGCTAGCCACCTGTGTGCGAAGCACGTCAGTAGAACCAGTTCATGAACGCAGTCATGTAATGTCGGTCAGGGCCGGTTCATCCAACAATACCGCCGAATCAAAGTAAGACGTTGCTGGTAAGCAGTATGACTATTATCGCCCACAACTCATTGTGTTCTACTCGTGCATATATCATCTACACATAGATCTAGCTCGGATGCCACTGTTGGGGAATGTAGTATTTCAAAAAAATTCCTACGATCACGCAAGATCTATCTAGGAAAAGCATAGCAATGAGCGGGGAGAGTGTGTCCACGTACCCCGTAGACCGAAAGCGGAAGCGTTTAGTAACGCGGTTGATGTAGTCGAACGTCTTCGCGACCAAACCGATCCAAGCACCAAGTGTACGACACCTCCGCGTTTAGCACATGTTCACCTCGATGATGTCCCTCTATCTCTTGATCTAGTTGAGGACGAGGGAGAGTTCAGTCAGCACGACGGCATGGCGACGGTGATGATGAAGTTACCGGCGCAGGGCTTCGCCTAAGCACTACGACGATATGACCGAGGTGTGTAACTATGGAGGGGGCACTGCACACGGCTAAGAGAAGGATTGGTGTACCTTTGGGGTTCCCCTACCACGTATATAAAGGGGGGAGGAGAGGTGGCCGGCTCAAGGGGGTGTGCCATGGGGGGGAGTCCTACTGGGACTCCCGGTCCAAGTAGGATTCGGTCCCCCCTTTCCTAGTCCCACTAGGAGAAGGAGGGAAGGGGAGGAGGAGAGAAGGAAAGGGGGGCTACCCCCCCAACCCTAGTACAATTAGGTTTGTGCTTGGGAGGGGGCGCCACCACCCGGCCGTCGCCTCCTCTCTCCACTAGGGCCCATGAAGGCCCATTAACTCCCCGGGGGCGGGGGGGGGGGGGGGGGGGGTTCCGGTAACCCCTAGTACTCCAGAAAATGCCCAAACCTTTCCGAAATCATTCCGGTGTCCAAACATAACCTTCCAATATATCAATCTTTATGTCTCGACCATTTTGAGACTCCTCGTCATGTACATGATCTCATCCGGGACTCTGAACAAACTTCGGTTCATCAAATCACATAACTCATAATACAAATCGTCATGAAACGTTAAGCGTGCGGACCCTATGGGTTCGAGAACTATGTAGACACGACCGAGACACATCTCCGGTCAGTAACCAATAGCAGAACCTTGATGCTCATATTGGATCCTACATATTCTATGAAGATCTTTATCCATCAAACCGCATAATAGCATACGTTGTTCCCTTTGTCATCGATATGTTACTTGCCCGAGATTCGATTGTGAATATCATCATACCTAGTTCAATCTCGTTAATGGCAAGTCTCTTTACTCGTTCCATAATACATCATCCTATGGCTAACTCATTAGCACATTGCTTTCAAGGCTCATAGTGATGTGCATTACTGAGAGGGCTCAGAGATACCTCTCCGATACACGAAGTGACAAATCCTAATCTCGATCTATGCCAACTCAACAAACACCATTGGAGACACCTATAGAGCATCTTTACAATCACCTAGTTATGTTGTGACGTTTGATAGCACACAAGGTGTTCCTCCGGTATTCGGGAGTTGCATAATTTCATAGTTAGTGGAACATGTATAAGTCATGAAGAATCCAATAGCAATAAAACTAAATGATCATTACACTAAGCTAACGGATGGGTCTTGTCCATCACATCATTCTCTAATGATGTGATCCCGTTCATCAAATGACAACACATGTTTATGGTCAGGAAACTTAACCATCTTTGATTAACGAGCTAGTATAGTAGAGGCATACTAGGGACACTTTGTTTGTCTATGTATTCACACATGTACTAAGTTTTCGGTTAATACAATTCTAGCATGAATAATAAACATTTATCATGATATAAGGAAATATAAATAACAACTTTATTATTGCCTCTAGGGCATATTTCCTTCAATGCGGTCATGCCGTTGGGCGTGGTCCGCAGGCTCCAGAGTACGGAATCGAGTTCCTCGACCCAGTGTTTATCCTATTCGTTTAGGGATCGCACTAGTCTAGGTTAGAGCTGCTCATTATCAGGCCATTAGCCCGTTCGACTTGACCGTTTGTTTGAGGGTGATATATGGAGGCGTAATCGATCTTGATGCCCAGGTTAGCACACTAATGTTTTACCTCATCGGCTTTGAATTAGAGCCGTTGTCAGTAATATTGTTGTGTGGGACACCATAACGGTGTATGACACTGGATATAAAATCTATCACCGGTCCAACTTCAGCTATTTTTACTGGTTTGGCCTCTATCCACTTAGTGAATTTATCCACCATGACTAGTAAATATTTCTTCTTATGGCTTCCCCCTTTAAGGGGCCCGACCATGTCTAGCCCCCAGACCATGAAAGGCTAGGTAATGGGGATAGTTCTTATTGCAGTAGGCGACATATGGCTTTGATTGGCAAAGAGCTGGCATCCGACACAATGTTGTACAAGGGTATGTGCATCTGCTCGGGCCGTGGGACAGAAGAAGCATATACGAAAGGCCTTGCACTACTAGGAAAAGGCCTACTAATGGCACACCTAATTTGGCCATTAATGGCGCATTATTGGTGCGCCATTAGTGCCACGCCATTAGTATATTTTACTAATGGCGCACCACAGGTGCGCCATTAGTATCTGGTATACTAATGGCGCACCTCAGATGCACCATTAGTTTATACAATAGTGCGCCATTAGTATGCCTCCCAGGGGGCCATGTATACCGAGGTGCTTTGGCATACTAATGGCGCACAACAACAAGATGCGCCATTAGTAACTTCGACATACTAATGGCGCACTGTTTAATGATGCGCCATTAGTATCCTTTGGCATACTAATGGCACACTGTGATGTGATGCGCCATTAGTATGAATATTAGGGTTTTTTTTATTTTTTTATTTTCTGTTTTTTGCATAGGTTACAAAATGTATAATTGGACAAAATATAGACAACACACATCAACAACAGATTCATCGAATACAATAGAAGATTAGTCTCTAAATACAATTCATCATATTGGTCTCCGAATACAATTCATCATATTAGTCTTCGAATTGAAAAGACTGAAGAAAGATAGAACATTATATTACAAGTCTCGAGACCACGAGTAGCGAGTTTGTCTTCACATTACAAGTCGATATCGATGATCTAAACTACCATCACATAGAAGAGAGCTGCGGTTATCACGATGAGCATCATCACGATGAAACTCGTCTTCATCCGGTTCCTCCAGCGCCCCTCCCCTCTCCCGCTAGATAGCGGGCGTATCTAGATTCGGCCTCGGCCCTAGTGGTGTACCCTTTGTAACTGTTACCGCTAAATCGGTGAACCTGTCTCCGACACTCCTCCCAGTCGTCGTAGACTCCGGGAACCTTACCGTTGTACACGACATACGACGGCATCGCTATGCAGTAGCCAAACAAAACGTTAGTACCAATTCACAGACAATACATAAGCAATATATAAGTATGCAATAGAACGATCGGAAGAGAAAAGCAAGACATTAATAGCATCGATTACATCTAAGTTGAATGACTCTCGAAACCAAAGATACATACTACAAGTTCATTAAAGTTTAATTACAACATGAGCCAATCGATGTTTCAGAACTAGACACAGCATCACTGCTTTCGACTCGACTCAAGGGACCGGAGCGTGGATGAAGCCGCCGTCTATCGTGGGAGTCATGAAATAACGGTCGTTGTCAGCCTGCATTTGTAGCATTGTGTTGATGTCACTGTTGGACGGTTGATTTCTGAGGTAGAACTGCCCCGAGGTACGAAGGACATCTTGATGGATGATTTCCGCAAACTCCGACTGGATGCGAAAGAATTCTTGTCTGATGTCCGCGTCCTAGATTACCGACACGCTCGCGGCCCAATCTTTGAGTTTACTCGGTAGCAGAAGTTGATGATGGTCCCGTACAATTGCCCGCATGTGATGGATGGCGTAGTAGGCACCCTTCTGACCGCCAGACGGCTGCTTGACGCAGCAGAACATCGTATTGTGGGAGAACACGTGCTTGCCGTACTTATGAATAGGCCTGGTGAAGGTGCCTCCAGATTTGACGTAGCCGGGGAGAACATCATCAAGAACCTTCTTGACATTTGTGTAGTCTACGTTCGACTGACGGTCCGGGTCGAAATACGTGGCCATGGAGTATTTGGGGCTTAGGAGGATGAGCGTGCAATGTGTGTCACTGCAGAAAACACGGAATGTTAAAAGAAAAATGATCGAAATCTAAGAATTCATATGTTACGGGCGGTTGAGGGGAGGAGTTACTCGGGAAAGTAGGGCACGAGGAAGTTATCCTTATCTTGGTTTGCCAGAATGATGCCTTCGAGGTAAGAAGTCGTGACTTGCCGGTCCCCAGCGCTGCCCAAGATCTTGGCACGCATGTAGAAGGGGTCGACTATCACAATGTCCGGGGTCTTGTCGCGAATGATCCGCATCTCCATACTAAGCAAAAATAGCCGAACGAAGGTGTAGTGCAGCGGATGAAGGTTCAACATAGCATGGATGTTATCAATTCGCAGGATGATCATACCCCCGATGGAGTTATCCACAAAGCCCTTGCCCTCTGGCACCTTGGCTGCGAAAACCGGGTATGCCACATCCTTCTCTCCGAGACGCCGCTTCTCCAGAGAAAGAACACTGTCATGCAGACTCCGCATAGCACCAGTTGCAGCATCGAGCATATTTCTCGATAGCATCGGCCTACCCGCCACATGCACCCTCCTCGAGATATCCTCAGGTGAAGGTGGCCCGTCCTGAGCACGGATTGTACTCGGTGCCGGCTGGCCCGCACCCTTGTTAGTCTTTCTTTTGCGTGCCTTCTTCTTCTCCTGTAATGGGACCGAGTTCTACTCACAGACCGCCTTCTTGAGTGTGTTGGGGCTGATAATATTTCGCACCTCGCCTATCTGAGGCTCGGTGAAGTCGGCAGCTGGAGGCGTCTCCTGAGAGCTGAATGGCAGACGACGCCTGTTGCAACTTGGCTTCTCCGTGGTACCAGCTAGATCGCGCACGTCTTTTGTTGGGTTGGGTTCTTGAGAAGGAGGCCCCATGAAGTCGCCACCGTACCCATGATCGGCAAAGTACTGATCGACGTTGGCAAATGTATCGTCGTCGTCGTTGTTCTAATCCTGTGCCATATGCATGTTTGGATCCAGTGGCATAGGGATGTCCGGCACCGTTGCGGCGGTCTTGCCATGGGGCCGACTTGGCGCCGGCACGACTGGCGGTGTTGTCTTTGGGGTGGTGTCCCCCGCCCCCAAACTAATCTGGCTCTTCGGCCAAAGTAGGGGCCAGCTCAGGCAGGCGCTGAGGGTCATCACGTCATCATCGTCGGCCCCGACGGGTCGAATCGGAGGTAACAACTCGTCACAGCCTGGCAGCACCCGAACCAGTTGAACCCTAAACAAGTTGGGTGGCATCTGGGTACCGTGGAACAAGGGGTTGCCCGATTGAACGATTTTTCCCTTGGCGACATCGACCAACTCGTTGTTCACGAAGTGCAGGAGAGTGCACGGAACATCGGCGGTGCCCTGCGAAAACATGTAGGGCGTCAGGGATGCCCAGTCAAAGGCAAGGAGATGAAGTCCTCGGCCGAGAGAGGCTTAATTAGTTACCGTGATGATGGCGTCGAGCTCGGCTAATGTCGAGGCACCGCCAACGGCGGGCGTGCAGTTGATGGAGGGGCCGCTTGCTGCAGAGGTGTCGGCCGGCGTACACCGGGGTGCATTAAGCTCCCGTGCCGGCGTCGGAGACACCAATGCCGCCTCCGCCGGAGACACCAATGGCCCCACCATCGCGTTCTGCGAGTTGCTGGCCATGAAGCTAGGAATCGGGGGCGGCCCCTGTTGGCCGCCCGCAATCCACGCACTAATCCCCTGGATCAAGGTAGGCACAATGGCGGTGATCGTCGCTCCGAGTTGTTGTTGCACTTGCTCTTGAACCTCGTGCGCCTGGCTTTCCGAGCTGGTCTTTTTCTCCTTTCGCCCACCAGTGTTATAGTATGACGACCATTTTGTCGACAAGCCTTTGCCGGCCACACGACCAGCTGACGTCGGCTACTGAGCTTATCCTTGTTCTTCATTACATTCAATGCCCTATTTAGAGTGGTGTCCCAAGGGTTGGTCTTAGTCGACCCCGCGCTACTGCTTTCAGTCACCTGCGGAAGGAATGTGAACCATTTAGAAATTTGGCTTCATTAATTAGAATGCAACCATATGGAGCTAATTACGCGGGGGTGTATTCCTTACCAGAACAAGCTCAAGCGCCCTGGTCTTCGGATCCGTGGTAAGCTCCTTTGTTTTCGGGTCCTTCTTGTACCGGGCCCTGACAAAGTTCCTGGTCTGCTTGTCACCGTATTTATCGAAGAGGGGCGGTAGGCCTTGCTCGGCACGGTCCGCCTCCTCCTTGTCCCATATAGGCTCCGCCACTCTGTAACCGCCGGGACCGAGTGTGTGTTCCCCTAAGTTCAGCTCCCGCATTTCTTTCCCCCACTTACTTGATTCGGAGTTTGCGGTGCTCGAGCAATTGATCTTGAAGTCGTTGTAGTCATCTTCGGTGATCGAAGGATTTTTCTCCTTGATCTTCTCATAACTCTCACCTTTCTCGATCATTCTCTTCACATTGCTTTTCCAAGTAGACAGGGCCTTGCTCATCTTCGTGAGGGCAGCATTGTTCACTTTATTCCCTTTGAGGCTTGTGTTTTCAAATTCAGCGGGGAACTTGTATCGTTCGTGCAGCTTGGTGAAGAGGAGGTTGCGCAAATTCCCTCGGTCAGGATGCCTCAGGTTCTCGGTGTTGATTGAGACGGTGCTCCGGAGAATGCACCCGAGCTGAAGCGAGTACCCCTTGACTATTCGTTCGGGCGCCGTTGGATTCCCGTCGGAGTCCACTTCAGTAAATTCCTCCTTGAGGGTGCGGAGCACGGTCGGGTGCCGGTCCTTCCGTTGCCTCTTCGGTTAGCTGCCATCTGTGCGTGCGCCGCCATCATCAGTGGTGGCATCCTCGGCGGCACCATCAGTGGTGGCATCAGTGGGGTCATCCTCGGTGGTACCATCAGTGGTCTCAGGATCGGTGGGGAAGGCGGCGTCCTCATACAAGTGAGGTTGTTCCTCCATCTCCTAGGACAGCTCCCAGATTGCCTTGCCGCCCGAACCCCCGGCCTCATCGTTGTTGGCCATGTTTCTCTCTAAATAGGAACAAAGTTTGGTCAAAAAGTTGGTTATTGTCAAGGAACAAGATCATGGTCTCATCATTTAGGGTTTGTCGACACGGAGGCATCCTAAAAGCTAAGCTTTTATCATTGAGGGTTTTTCGACGCCGAGGCACCCTAAAAGCCTAAGCTTTCATCATTTCGGTTTTTATCGACACCGAGGCACCCTAAAAGCCATGCATTAGTCACAAGTACGCCGGGGCACTTGATCCTACTTAATTAACTACTAAGATACCCTGGCCCATGCATTAGTCACAAGTACCCCATATGTCCTATTTTTAGCAAAGTCATGCTAAAATTCACGGAAAATTTCAGCATGACCTTTGCTGAAAATAGGACATATGGAGTACCCGAATTTGCCGGAACGGAAGTTAATCGACATTCCGGCAAACTCAAGGGCCTCTCGGGGTACCTGCAAAATCATTATGCAATGAAGGAATTGTGTCGCACACTGCTGCCTCACACTGCTGCCAAAATCATTATCGACATGCTGAACTTGTATTTCACTCTGTATAGCTGAACAGTCTAACAACCAGAAATATATAACAAGAACTGCACTGCAACCAAAAAATTTAATCATGGAGATTACACTGAAAATATGGGCTAAATGACACTGTAATTCTAGGGTATATTACACTGACAAATACACTCAAAATATGGGATAAATTGCACTATAATTCTGGGGTATATTACACTGAGAATTCATCAAACATTGCTGAGCTTACACTAAAATACATCTGCACTGTAGGGCTTGTACACACAAATTTAGTGAGATGATCTAACACTGACAAAATAAAGGAAACACCTACTGAACCAATACAGGGCTAAAAACACATGGGGATTACACTTAAAAACATCCAGTGAAAGGCACTAGAAAACCATATAGACCCAGGAATAAAGCAGAGCTGACTCATTAAATCTGATACACTGAACAAATCACCTGCATCTAACCTACCAGGAGGTAACTAGGGAAACTAATCACCTGCATCTAACCTACCAGGAGGTAATTGAACAAATTCAAGAACTACAATAGCAACACGAACCAATACAGAGATATGAAAGCACAAGTTACTAGCATTTGCCTAAAAACTACATAACTAGGATATGGAAGCACAAGTTACTAGCATTTTCCTAAAAACTACATAACTAGTGGACCAACTCTCTGTCTGTAACAAGAACTATAACTAGGAAGCTACCACCAGATGCACTTGGGGATATACTAGTTATGCACTTCACATCCGGATGGCAATTACCTAGTATTTTAAGCTAAAATTACCTAGTAAGTGCTCAATCAATAAGGTACAAGGTAAACTGAATTGACTTTCCAAATTGACAAGCGCAGACAGAGCATAAGCAAAGAGGTCAACAGCTAATATCTATTCAATGCAAATAGTAGACATCTGAGTTCTGGTGCTCATATTGGAACATCCAGAACACCAAAGGCATCTTCAAAGTGAAAATTCTTACCCCTACACAACTATTCGGCATAATCAGAATTCAAAAGTAACATTCTTCGATATAGATCATGGGTGCTCGGGGGAAAGTAGCACAAACAGACAATGCAAACAACCAATCAACTAGTGAAGCCAATCAAGAACCTAGAGATATAGCTAGCAAACTGAGAAGCACATGAAGAGCAAAAGCGAAAAGGTTACATGTTCACTGCGAAATAATAGATGCGCAAGTTCCAGTGCCCATATATGAAAAATCTTGAGCAGCAAAGGGCATCATCATCAAAGTGAAACTCTTAAGCCCTACATAATTATGCAGCCTTGATCACACATGACATTATTGGATTTAGATCTATTGTAGTAAATATAAGTACTTGGATGCTCAGATTTAAAGTAAAGTGCACGAGCAGGCAATGCAAACACACAATCAATTGGTGAAAACCATCGACAACCTTGGGACAAATACGGTGCATCAAACCTAGATAATCAGTGGACCAATTCTAAGTATGTATCAAGAACTATAGCTAGGAAGTTAGCAACAGTTGAACTTGGGGATATACTAATCATGAACAATCTCTCCTGGTCGGTCCAACTCAGAAATCATACCATTGTCTAAAACTGCTTAATAGATTCAGATCATCTAATTGTGAATCATGTGATTTGGGGTTTCAATTTCAGATCATCTTTTACTTATCAACAACATTGCAACAGTTGCAGACACCTCACACTAACAGTTTCAGACTTGAATAGATTCAGATAACTAAGAAGAACATATCCGGAGGAGGGAGGGAGGATGGGGGTGCATTACCCTAATGTGCTAAATGACGTAAGCGCGTGCACGCGAGGGGGGGAGGGGGAGAGGAG